>NW_013676697.1:2359-4294 GCF_000517525.1 Limulus polyphemus | reverse complement strand
TTAAGCAGTAAACAAAGAAACGAAAAGCGGACATTTCTAGAAGAAAGAAAAAAATTAAAAAGTTGTGCTTAGATTTATTATGTTGAATGTACATAAATAGGGTGACCATATTTTCAAATCATAAAATTGGGATACACTCAGACGAGCGTATTTTTTCAAACAACTCCTTTTTCTAAACTTCTGAGCGCTTATCATCCATGTTCATCCTTGAGTTACTTTAAATAAATGCTTCGCACTTTAAAATGGAATATTATTAGCTGTGAACAGCAGCTTCTATTTACATTCAGTTTGTTTGTTTCTGGAATTTCGCGCAAAGCTACACGAGGGCTATCTGCGCTAGCCGTCCCTAATTTAGCAGTGTAAGACTAGAGGGAAGGCAGCTAGTCATCACCACCCACCGCCAACTATTGGGCTACTCTTTTACCAACGAATAGTGGGATTGACCGTCACTTTATAACTCCCCCACGGCTGAAAGGGCGAGCATGTTTGGTGGGATGCGGATTCGAACACGCGACCCTCAGATTGTGAGTCGAGCGCCTTATCCACCTGGCCATACCGGGCCATTTACATTCAGATCTCTCAGATCTTGTTATTGATTTTGCAGTGGTTTAATTTTGGAATATTGTGCTTTTTTGGAATTAGTTTTTCTTCTTCTAATTTCTTTTTCCTAATACGTTTAGTTGTTGAAATTAATAACTGATATTTATGATGTATTATTTATTAACGTTTGTAACAGGTCCTGGTCAGGCACGGATTTACTGACTGTTTTTTTTGTTGTTGTTGTTGTTATTTTAGTTTTAGTAGGTGATAAAATTTGTATTCCAAATTGTTACAGTTTAACAAATTGTTTTTCGTTCTACTTTGGTTGTAGCAGTGTTTTATTTTAGTCCCATTACAGTCTTATTCTAGAATGTTCTTCTTGAGACAGTAAATTATCATTTTTTAATTAAAAGATATATCTCTGTAACTTAATTTCTCTGTTTTTTTGTATAGGAATCTTTTTCAGTTTAATACATTTTAGTATTGTCACTCAAAATATTTTCAATCTTTAAATTATGAACAAATCTATTAAGTATGACAACATCATTACCTTTAACTGTTTTAGTGTAACAATATTTTCATGTTTACTCAAACCCCTAAAGTTGCAGTTTCTTCTTCATTACATATTACTCTGTTTGAAATCGTATACAATGTATATATGTAGTTTTGTAAGTTCGTCAGAGGGATAACACATATTTGAGTTCTAGAACCATTCTTGTAATGTTGTTCTTTCGTTGGAGTTTCATTTAAATTAGTTTTGGTGAAAATAACTCAAACGATAAGAAGTTTACAAATGACGCTAACTGCACTACACTAACGTAAAAAACAAATAAACAAAAAACTTGTATAACTTCACAAATCAAACGAAAATGCTGATTCGCATAGTTGGCTAGAAATAAGTATATTATCATTTATTTTTCCAAGGCTTCACTCGTCCTCGTATTTATAATCTACATTCGAATTTACTAGAAAATCTGACGTAAAAATCTTTAGTATTTTTTTAGGCTTAACTTTTCGATCTCAACGTCATAATTACGACCCGCAACTTACTCTAGCAAACAAACGAATTACAGCATTAAAAATATAATTAACGACACTATGAAATGATTCTATACGATTAGACCATATGCGCTGTTTAGAAACATTTTGTAATAATTGCTCGAACGGTTTGTTTGTAATTAAGCACAAAGCTACGCAATGGGCTATCTGTGCTCTGCCCACCACGGGAATCGAAACCCACATTCTTGCGTTGTAAGTCCGCAGACATACCGCTGTGCCACTGGGGGGCTCCTCGAACGGCAAAAGTCTCAATGGAAATATGATAAATTTCAGACTAGGACATAACACTACCAACTTTATTTAATGTATGATCAGAAAAAAAAAATATATAACTTC
>NW_013676697.1:0-1367 GCF_000517525.1 Limulus polyphemus | reverse complement strand
CTTAGACTAGACACCTTCTCCCAAGCAGGGTAGCAAAACACTTGACATAATAAAGACACTAAGACTTAAAAAACAGTAGTAAAATAAGGAAAACCACTAAATACGACACGTTGTGAATATTCACTTACGAAAAAGCTACTAAGCCTATCTGCCACCGTCCCGGATTTTGACTACTGACCAGATGGAAAGCAGCCATTGAGTAATAATGTATCACCCATGCTTAAGAATTAACTTATATAATGCACCAAAGTTTAAAGTGCAGGGAATATTTTGTGATGTCCCACAGATTCGAACTCGGTTCAATAGCTCTGAAAACGCACAGTTTTACCACCAGTTCAACCCGCGACCCTAGATGTCTTAAAGTTGTTAGCAACATTCATAATTATACCTGATGTGTAGAACTACACTTGAACACTTAATTTTAATTCATACTAGACCACCGTCACCCACTATTTAGACGTTATGAAGAATTCAAGCTAATTTCAATATTGCAACGAAATGAAGGTTTATTTTGAGATAATTTAATTAAATATTTCAATCCATTCGTGTTATTCATATTTCAAGAAAAGATATTTGATTGTTTATCGGGAGTAAAAAGAAAGACCATTTCATTTTTCAAAAAAAGTGAAGTAAGAAGTTTCGTAAAGAGCGCGAACGGTAGTGTGATGTAAAGTTACTCATGCTAGAAATTTTCATAAAAGTGACCCGAAATTATTTATTATCACACGGTCTCTAATATACACCATAGTAACAGTGGTATAATGTCATTATTTCTTATCCCACTGTCTCTAATATACACCATAGTAACAGTTGTATAATGTCATTATTTCTTATCAAACTGTCTCTAATATACACCATAGTAACAGTTGGTAATTTCATTATTTCTTATCACACGGTCTCTAATATACACCATAGTAACAGTTGGATAATGTCATTATTTCTTATCCCACGGTCTCTAATATACACCATAGTAACAGCTGGTAATTTCATTATTTCTTATCACACGGTCTCTAATATACACCATAGTAACAGTTGGATAATGTCATTATTTCTTATCCCACGGTCTCTAATACACACCATAGTAACAGCTGGTAATTTCATTATTTATTATCATACTGTCTCTAATATACACCATAGTAACAGTGGTATAATGTCATTATTTCTTATCCCACTGTCTCTAATATACACCATAGTAACAGCTGGTAATTTCATTATTTATTATCATACTGTCTCTAATATACACCATAGTAACAGTGGTATAATGTCATTATTTCTTATCCCACTGTCTCTAATATACACTATAGTAACAGTTGGTAATGTCATTATTTATTATCATACTGTCTCTAATATACACCATAGTAACAGTG
>NW_013676696.1:13642-16234 GCF_000517525.1 Limulus polyphemus | reverse complement strand
AAGTGGAGGGGGTGGTATTAACAAAGATAAAGAGGTGTATATGGATAATGTAATAGTACTAATGTATCAAGTGGAGGGGGTGGTATTAACAAAGATAAAGAGGTGTATATGGATAATGTAATAGTACTAATGTATCAAGTTGAGGGGTGGTATTAACAAAGATAAAGAGGTGTATATGGACAGTGTAATAATACTAATGTATCAAGTGGAGGGGGTGGTATTAACAAAGATAAAGAGGTGTATATGGACAGTGTAATAATACTAATGTATCAAGTGGAGGGGGTGGTATTAACAAAGATAAAGAGGTGTATATGGATAATGTATCAAGTGGAGGGGTGGTGGAATGGACAAAGGTCTCTCTAAAAAGAAAACAGCTTTTATGAGAAAAGAGACTATCTATAAATCTGAAATGACAAATACATTTTCTATGCTATGTTTTTAAACAACCCAGCAGCTTTGAGGGGTTTATATGGGAAGGAAAACACTTTCACAGATTAGAATAAAATAACAAAATCCAATGTAGTGAGTTTTTGGTATGTAATCAAATGACAGATTTTTGCCAGAAAACTTGGTCTTAACCTTGTTAATCAGGGATACAACTTAACCCTTTCAACTGTGGATAGCAACCATAGTCGATGGAAGACTAATTATTGTTGACAGCAGAGAGAGTGACCGTTCCCCATGGTTGTCAAAAAATCTTTCCCTCTATGGCAGAAAACAATACCTCAGATGGGACCATAGCCGGCTGACAACGTGAGGCACCTACGTGCAGAGATATTAGCTGATTGTTGTATTTTTTAAGTGTTTTTACCGTAACTTAGGTCAGTTTTTGACACCATAGCAGCAAGATATGCAATGTGTATTATATATCATAATACAGTGAAATATACTGCTAATTTACAGTGTTTTTTGATGGAGAAATTACATCGATTGGGGACTGGCTGTGAAACTTAATTACACGGTGAAAAGGTTAAACAAAAATAGCATGCCTAAGCCTATTTCATTTACTGAAACTTAATTACACGGTGAAAGGGATAAACAAAAATAGCATGCCTAAGCCTATTTCATTTACTGAAACTTAATTACACGGTGAAAGGGTTAAACAAAAATAGCATGCCTAAGCCTATTTCATTTACTGAACAAATTAAACATTTGCCACTTATGTACAAACTTGTGTGTGGAAGTTTTCAACATAACGAATTGAATAAACTAAAACATAACAAGAATCTCCAACCACTGCTGACAAGCCTACCGTTTGTTCACTGCTTGCGAGAGGTACTGCTGCTCTCCAAATATGAGCAGATTGATCACCAGAGGCAGTCACCACAAAATCCTGAACTGGATGGAATCGCGCAGAGTTAACTGAACCTGAGTGACCCTGATATAAAAGAAGACAGGCACCCGTCTGGATTGACCATATTCTGGCTGTATGATCTAGAAAATAACAGACAGATATGTATAAACTCATACATACAAATGTATATAAATGGGTAAATGATAGGATAATTGTTTAGTTTACAGAAAATTTGACATCACATACAAATTAAAAGTCAGGAAACAGTAACAACTGGAATAAACAATTTATAATATAAATTTCTATAATAAATACAAAACTTACAACACTGGAAGGAATTAAAGCAAATCTTTGGACTGAAAAAAGGCTAACTGAATAGATATAAAGTATTTATTAAACTTTTACACATTACTCAGAGCCTCACAGACAAAATACCACTGGAACGACCTTCGGGACAGAAATTCTCTCTCTTATAAATCTTAAGCTTAACCCAAAACGTAACATTTCCAGACTTGCGTTAACAACTTTTAACACACTTAATACTTTGTATACACTTTTTAACATATGGTACAGAAGATTAAAACTAGTGACAATTATTCAGACAATTACAATTATAAGTTAAAACAATATCTATACATCTGCATAGTAGATCTAATTAAAAGCTATTAGTAATTTCAATTTCATAGCAATCACTTTAGTCATCAATATAAAACAAGCAATTATTTTTCTTGCACACAATTCTCTGAATTAATTTTATCGTACGCTATTTCAACTTCTTAAAGACTATGATATTAAAGCCAAAATAAATTCTAACTTTTTAAAACATTGTTAAACTGAAACAAATATTTTCTAAACCTTAAATATCATAAATTAGAAAGAGCTTGATATACCCTTAAACTTAGAGAACACAAATACATGAATTAGTTTGTTTTTACCAGCTGAAGCTGTAGCTAAAACAGGAATAGCAGATCTTGCAGTGCTGACCTCCCAGACACCATCTCGATGACCAATATATTCACGAACAAGTCTAGAAACTACAGCTGGTGCTTTAAATGTGGATACAATTTTGCTGGTTGAAGCCTTAAGCTTGTAGGTAGACTTAATCTTCTGAGACAATTGACTGGCTAGAAAATTTCAACCACATAAAAAAATATTTAAACCAAGTGTATAAACAGTTTGTTGAAACATCTTGCCACAATATATGAATCTACCTATCTGTAAATACAGTATACGAACGTCAGAGTCTACCCATCTGTAAACGCAGTATACGAACGTAAGAGTCTACCCATCTGTAAACG
>NW_013676696.1:6133-12736 GCF_000517525.1 Limulus polyphemus | reverse complement strand
AGTCTACCTATCTGTAAATACAGTATATGAACGTCAGAGTCTACCTATCTGTAAACACAGTGTTTAGTGTGTTAACAGGTAGATACTGGACTTGGTATACTGTGTTTATGTATTGGTAGACTCTGACATTGGGTTAGTGTGTTAACAGGTAGATACTGGACTTGGTATTTGTAGCAAGTTACCTATGGTTTGTAATTTACATTTATTTATGTATCTAAAGTCACATTGTGACACAAGTAATGAAGATAGGTTTGATTTAGTCGGAGTTCTTTCTGCTGATATAAAAAAAACTTCTCAGTTTAGTGCATAGGTGGCGTACTGATGCGAGTGCTGCTGAGTATCCTAAAGCTAAGTAAAATACTCCCAGCAGCCCCAATCATTTGGAGAAAGTTGGTGCCAATTGTTTAGTGTACGTAGTAAGAATATTTTCAACTGTTCTTAACTTCATAAATATTCTGTTTTTTGTACAGTGAAGGATAAGATAGATACTTTGAATGAACAGCTGGAACGAGAAGTAAATAACCCAGCCACAGATCGACCACAAGGAGGAGATTACTTTGACGGTTGCGAGCCAGCTTCTGGAAAAACCAGTGCCAAGGGAAAGCGAGAATCTTTAACAGGTACCTGATGATCTGAAAATAATGTATAATTTCTAAGATCGTGTGACAATTTTACCATATGTTTATTGGCACAACTAAGAATATAATTTTTATAACTTTCAAGAGTGGTGTAACGTGTTTAGTGTGAGTAACAAACTTCTTGACCAAAAAGCAAGCAATGTTTGTTTATAGATATATGTACAGGTAGACTATATTTATAAATAGAAACTGGCATAGGGAAGCTGTGTGTATGTATTGGTAGACTCTGACATTGGGTTAGTGTGTTAACAGATAGACTCTGACATTGGGTAGGTGTGTTAACAGATAGATACTGGAATTGGTACACTATGTTTATTTATTGGTAGACTCTAACATTGGGTTAGTGTGTTAACAGATAGACTCTGACATTGGGTTAGTGTGTTAACAGGTAGATACTGGAATCGGTATACTGTGTTTATGTATTGGTAGACTGACATTGGGTTAGTGTGTTAACAGATAGATACTAGAATTGGTACACTATGTTTATTTATTGGTAGACTCTAACATTGCAACACCAAGAGCCTTGTGTACTTCAAGGAGAAGAACTGATACTAGGGGGGCAAGGTACCAGCAATATACTTTCTATCCATGTCTAATCCCCCCAGTGTAAAGTTTAAAACAAATATCACCATGTCGTTTTCAAGTGTCACTGTCTTGATACATAGATATTCAAAAACACATTTCTTCCAAGAAGGACATGAAGCAGATAAGCTGTTTCACATCTGCTGTGTCTTATTTTGTCCATATAGTATAAATTTTATCAAACAACTGTATCCACCATCTACTTTATCAAAGATCTTTGATACTCTTAAAGCACATGTCTGACACTAGATATCTTAGATGTAGGTTTCTGAATTAGGAGAATCAGAAAAGTACATGATTCTTAAAGCATGTATCTGACATTAGAATAACCATAAGTTCTAGATAAGCATGTCCAGAATAACCACAAGTTCTAGATAAGCATGTCCAGAATAACCACAAGTTCTAGATAAGCATGTCCAGAATAACCACAAGTTCTATATGAGCATGCCCAAGAATAACCATAAGTTCTAGATGAGCATGCCTAGAATAACCATAAGTTCTAGATGAGCATGCCTAGAATAACCATAAGTTCTAGATGAGCATGCCAGAATAACCATAAGTTCTAGATAAGCATGCCAAGAATAACCATAAGTTCTAGATAAGCATGCCCAGAATAACCATAACTTCTAGATAAGCATGCCCAGAATAATAATCATGCACTGGGTTACTGTCAATAGGAATAGCAGGCACTAGCCAGGTGTTACGAGATTTTTCTGAAGTGTGGACTGGAATGTAAAACATACATGCACACATGGAGTGGATCTTGGTATAGAGGAGTACTCCCTATGGTGGGTTCCATTGTCTCACATGGAGTGATCCTGGTATAGAGGTGTACTCCCTGTGGTGGGTTCCACTGTCTCACATGGAGTGGATCCTGGTATAGAGGTGTACTCCCTATGGTGGGTTCCATTGTCACACATGGAGTGGATCTTGGTATACAGGAGTACTCCCTGTGGTAAGTTCCATTGTCACACATGGAGTGGATCTTGGTATACAGGAGTACTCCCTGTGGTAAGTTCCATTGTCTCACATGGAGTGGATCCTGGTATACAGGAGTACTCCCTGTGGTGGGTTCCATTGTCTCACATGGAGTGGTTCCTGGTATAGAGGTGTACTCCCTATGGTGGGTTCATTTGTCTCACATGGAGTGGATCTTGGTATACAGGAGTACTCCCTGTGGTAAGTTCCATTGTCTCACATGGAGTGGATCCTGGTATAGAGGTGTATTCCCTATGGTGGGTTCCATTGTCTCACATGGAGTGGATCCTGGTATAGATGTGTACTCCCTATGGTGGGTTCCATTGTCTCACATGGAGTGGATCTTGGTATAGAGGAGTACTCCCTGTGGTGGGTTCCATTGTCTCACATGGAGTGGATCTTGGTATAGAGGAGTACTCTCTATGGTGGGTTCCATTGTCTCACATGGAGTGGATCTTGGTATACAGGAGTACTCCCTGTGGTAAGTTCCATTGTCTCACATGGAGTGGATCCTGGTATAGAGGTGTATCCCTATGGTGGGTTCCATTGTCTCACATGGAGTGGATCTTGGTATAGAGGAGTACTCCCTATGGTGGGTTCCATTGTCTCACATGGAGTGGATCTTGGTATAGAGGAGTACTCCCTGTGGTGGGTTCCATTGTCTCACATGGAGTGGATCTTGGTATAGAGGAGTACTCCCTGTGGTGGGTTCATTTGTCTCACATGGAGTGGATCTTGGTATAGAGGAGTACTCCCTGTGGTAAGTTCCATTGTCTCACATGGAGTGGATCCTGTCATTGGTTGGAAGAAATAACAGAGGTGTCCAAATAGATCATGATAACAAAACCAGACGATGAGAATAAGCTTATTAAGCAGCCATAATCAAGATATAGAGACCACTTCTCTGGAGAATAGACTCCAGAAATGAAGTAGGTGTCCCAAACTACACCCCAACTCAACAGAGGCATCAGTTTACAGGTTTGGTTATTTTCAGTCAAAAAATTACAGAATGTGCTATCTTGGCTTTGCTCATCACAGATAAGGAAGCCTGAATATTTGAGTGCTATAAGCCTTCAACGATCTTGCTGAAGCACTGGTGGGACTCTGAACAGAGGCAAGTCCAGGGTTGCATTGGATCAAGTAAACCACCACAACTGCAAGAGGTGAAAAGGAGGGAGACACACAAAAGCGGATCTGTGGATATACTATACTGATCAGCCAGATTCTACTGAAAAGGATATATATATGGATGCATCTTAGAGGAACAAGAGACTCAAGAGGGAAAAAAAAAAAGAGATAA
Organism: Limulus polyphemus; assembly: GCF_000517525.1. Classification (NCBI taxonomy): domain Eukaryota; kingdom Metazoa; phylum Arthropoda; class Merostomata; order Xiphosura; family Limulidae; genus Limulus; species Limulus polyphemus. The sequence goes on along the minus strand of NW_013676696.1, from coordinate 9,238 downwards.
ATCCTCTTAGAAAGGAAAATGTATATGAATTGAGAAAGACCCCCCAGATGAATGAGATACTGGGTTGGGGTCAGAACCAAATGGAAGAGCCAAACCAGTAATCCCTAAATGGAAGGGAGATCCCATCAATGAATGGGGCAAACAGAGATCAAATGTCCATACAGTAGTGGAACATTACGTTTAAAAAATGCAACCACTGAGCAAAAGCCCACCAAATCCAGTTGAAAATATATAGGGTTAAAGCCCACAAGAAAGGAAAGGGTTATAAACAGAATATTCAACCACTGTGGACAAACCAAAGGAAGTGAAAGATGGGTGGACAAATCGAGATGTGGAGAAACCATCTGAGACATCAATAATTGGAGAGTATTCACCTCTAAATGGGAGAAACTGTCCAAATGAACAAAAGAAGGACCAAAAGTAGTTCAAATGGGCCAGATCTATGACATCTGTCAATCTCCTATCATCATAGGAATAACAAAAACAATGGGAAGAAAACCCCAGAGTGGGGTCAAGAAATTGTTTCATGGCATTCTAAGCGGGAGAGCTGGAGAATGGGAGGCTAGGGAAAACCTCTGAGAAGGGACCTGTGTAGCTCGGCAGTTAACAAAATTTACACAGTGGGAGAGCAGAACTTCCACCACAACAGAGCCTAGGAGCAGCTACAGAAACATGTAACCTCCAACACTGATGACCATCCCTCAGAGAAAAAGGATGTCAGATAGTAATAAAAAGACTAGGAACAGGAGAGGAGTTGACCTCATGAGGCTGAGATGGTGAGAAATCTGGTGAGGGTCCCGGGTCCAAAAAGCAATAACAAGAAAAAAGATATGACTACTGACAAGCCACCTCAGCTCAGTATTCAAATGTATAAGAAACACTCCCAAATAAACTCATTCCAAAGAAAGGGTGCAACACAGAGGTCCTCAAGAGAAGATTGAGAGAGGCAAATTATAAAATGTAGGGCATTGCAATGAAAAACAAAGAAATTAAGTTATTTGGGACACAATAGAAGAGGAAAATCAATAGCAAGGTGGAAAACAACAAATGAAGAATGGGATTACCTGATCCTCATTGGGAAGAGGGAACCATGAGCAAAAGTAATAATGGAAACAGTAAGTCATATTTGTCTAAAGATGGAGCTGGCTTAGCTGAAGGAACAGAAACAGGAGATCACAAATCCTTTCTGGTGCATAATGGCAGTAACGTCACTGATCACTAGAATGACTCCTGTTGTGTCAGAACCTCAGGAGGCATCAGAAACATGAATTTGTAACACAGATATATTAAACACACACAAGTTGGCATGGTATATAGGCCTAGGACATTGGTATCATGATGAAATTCAACAGTGCTCAACAAAACCCTTGGTTAAAACAACACGAAATAAAACTGTCAAAGAAACCTTACAGGAACATATGTTCCAAAGTTATAAATTTGATTGAAAGGGAAAATCAGATTTAAGATAATTTGAATCAAAATTAGAACCAAAATGTATAAAATTGGGTACCATCTTTTCTCATAATCAAGAAAATAAAAGGAAGAAACTATATTATAAATTGTAACAAATGTTTAAAAGAAATAAAAAAATCCATAAATTCTTAATAAAAAAAACAAGCCTTACAAGTTGTAAAAGGTAACTTTTCACTTCTTAATTTGAATATTTGTAATGTACAAAAAAGAATCTTGTCCTATGTATCCATGTGAGGTAATTCAAGGATAAACCTATCACACAATTACTTGATCTCCTCAATGACTACAGATTCAAAGACCTAGTTTTGGATGGACAATGTAGTGGTTTAAGGTTGGAATGAAAACATTACTTGCTAAGAAAGAACTGAACACATTTATTGGGAAGACTGTTACATTGTAATGTGAAAAACTGGAAAATAAAGAAAAATATATATTAATAACTGAGAGTGAAAGGAAATGAAAATAAAAACTTTATTTGAGACCATTAAAAATTAAACAGCTGAGTGAACAATAACTGAAACAAAAATGAGACTTCTACAGCAAAATGTGGATATTACAATCCTGTCTGAAAACACCAAAACTACATCTTCTGTTTTTGGCTAATCCATTAAAAATCTGGAAGCTTTTCTCACCACTGACCCATTTTTTGGTTGATCAATCAAGTGGTGTATTTTAAAGTTTTGAATGCCTGAGGCCCATTATTATTATTATACTTGTCAAATGGTTTATTTTAAAGATATTGATTCCTGAGGCCCATTATTATTATACTTGTCAAATGGTTTATTTTAAAGATATTGATGCTTGAGGCCCATTATTATTATACTTGTCAACTGGTGTATTTTAAAGGTACTGATGCCTGAGGCCCATTATTATTATACTTGTCAACTGGTGTATTTTAAAGGACTGATGCCTGAGGCCCATTATTATTATACTTGTCAACTGGTGTATTTTAAAGTTTTTGATGCTTGAGGCCCATTATTATTATTATTATACTTGTCAAGTGGTGTATTTTCAATTTTTTGATGCTTGAGGCCCATTATTATTATACTTGTCAAGTGGTGTATTTTAGTTATTGATGCCCGAGGCCCATTATTATTATTATTATTATTATTATTATACGTGTCAAGTGGTGTATTTTAAAGTTTTTGATGCTTGAGGCCCATTATTATTATACTTGTCAAGTGGTGTGTTTTAGTTATTGATGCCTGAGGCCCATTATTATTATTATTATTATACTTGTCAAGTGGTGTATTTTAGTTATTGATGCCTGAGGCCCATTATTATTATTATTATACTTGTCAAGTGGTGTATTTTAGTTATTGATGCCTGAGGCCCATTATTATTATTATTATACTTGTCAAGTGGTGTATTTTAATTATTGATGCCTGAGGCCCATTATCATTATTACTATACTTGTCAACTGGTGCATTTTAAAGATTTGATGCCTGAAGCCCATTATTATTATACTTGTCAAGTGGTGTATTTTAAAGATTTGATGCCCGAGGCCCATTATTATTATACTTGTCAAGTGGTGTATTTTAAAGATTTGATGCCCGAGGCCCATTATTATTATACTTGTCAAGTGGTGTATTTTAAAGCTGTTGATGCTTGAGGCCCATTATTATTATACTT
>NW_013676696.1:4000-5848 GCF_000517525.1 Limulus polyphemus | reverse complement strand
CCATTATTATTATACTTGTCAAGTGGTGTATTTTAAAGTTTTTGATGCTTGAGGCCCATTATTATTATACTTGTCAAGTGGTGTATTTTAAAGTTTTTGATGCTTGAGGCCCATTATTATTATACTTGTCAACTGGTGTATTTTAAAGCTGTTGATGCCTGAGGCCCATTATTATTATTACTATACTTGTCAACTGGTGTATTTTAAAGATTTGATGCCTGAGGCCCATCATTATTATTATCCTTACACGCTCTTGAACAAGCTATTACTCTAAAAACATATTGTGCATAGAATGAAGAAATAACCATTTTATATGTTAAAATAAAGTAAAACTGTTTTCAAGAAGTTTCTCGACAATGCAGTCGTCCCGTTTATTTACCGCAGAATACGCTGGTTGACCAGGATTGTGTACAGGATAAATGTGGAATTTGCGAGGTCAAAATATTTCAACGATCATTAAACTAAAACAGTTATTTAAGATCAATTTGAAGACTATGCTGGATTCATTTCTTCTGTAAATGAAAACTGACCTTATTTTATCTTATATAAATATCAAAATTACCGAATTATGGTTATTGTGAAAAAAAAAAAAGTCAATACTTACGTGTGAGGTTTTCGGTGTACAAGGCTTCAAATTCTTTCTCGATCTGACCGAAAAGGTCGTAGAGACGGCCCCTAGATTGTAAAGATGTGAGTAAAAGTGAAAAAGGTTCAGTCTGAATTTCTTCACTCATAGTGCCAACTTTAACAAAACGTTGCTTCCTAACTACTGTCGTCACGTGTTTACTAAAGCCAAGAGATACAAGCACGGGTTTAATACACCTCATCTAACAGGGAGAAATACATATTTACTGCACGTGATTCACCTTGCAGGGAGTCTCTCCAGAACATGGTAGTGGTTTACAGTTAAGAGCACAGTCAACTCACGCAAGACGTGTACAGCCGTTCTCTATAAAACATCTCATTTGCAAGCAGCTAAACCGATGGATTACGTTACAGCATTAATTATTTATCAGCCACAATATGCATCTTAAATAGATATTTTCTATGTTTCCCTCCACAGTCCTGTTACATAAGCGTATATCGACCTCTCATTCTTTTCGCCTACTCTGCTTGTTTTATATCAGTCAAATATCCAAGTACGTGAATTAATAACGCACAGCTAAGAGCGAACTACATAAGTAGATCATTAATACATATGTTACAAGAATATGCTTTCTTTTCTAAATATCTTGTATAAATGGGCTGATTTTAGCACAAATTTAAACAAAGGGCTATCCGAGTTGTGTCCACCGCGAGGATCGAAGCGTAGTGGTGAGTTATACAAACTGGTATTGTGAAATCACGTTGAAATACAAGTTTTCCTACAAAACTGCCCACCGTTAACCAAAGTTGTGTATATAGAACTGACAGTTAGTACATTAAACAAATCAACATTATCTCCATTCATCAAAGTTGTGTATATAGAAGTGACAGTTAGTACATTAAACAAATCAATGTTATCTCCATTAATCAAAGTTGTGTATATAGAACTGAAAGTTAGTACATTAAACAAATCAATGTTATCTCCGTTAATCAAAGTTGTGTATGTAGAACTGACAGTTAGTACATTAAACAAATCAACGGTATCTCCATTAATCAAAGTTGTGTATATAGAACTGACAGTTAGTACATTAAACAAATCAACGGTATCTCCATTAATCAAAGTTGTGTATATAGAACTGACAGTTAGTACATTAAACAAATCAACGTTATCTCCATTCATCAAAGTTGTGTATATAGAACTGACAGTTAGTACATTAAACAAATCAACGTTATCTCCAGCACGACGGAGATGGGCAATCTTTC
>NW_013676696.1:0-3403 GCF_000517525.1 Limulus polyphemus | reverse complement strand
TATTTTTTCCTTCAGTCAACCACCGATAGTCGATGATCACAGTTTTTCTTTCTTCCTTCAGTCAATCACCGATAGTCGATGATCACAGTTTTTTTTCTTCCTTCAGTCAATCACCGGTAGACGATGATCACAGTTTTTATTTTTTCCTTCAGTCAACCACCGATAGTCGATGATCACAGTTTTTCTTTCTTCCTTCAGTTAATCACCGGTAGTCGATGATCAGTTTTTCTTTCAGTCAGCTACTGGTAACACAGGCCTGCGAATTTACACTTCATAAAAGTTGTTTTGGTTTTAATAACGGATGTTTTCCAATATAAAACCACAAAGAAATATAATAGTTCGATAGTCACCTTTGATAAACTGACAACGGATGTTTTCCAATATAAAACCACAAAGAAATATTATAGTTCGATAGTCAGCGTTGATCAACTGCTAACGGATGTTTTTTGTTATCAGTTTATCAACGGTGACTATCGAACTATTATATTTCTTTGTGGTTTTATATTGGAAAACATCCGTTATCAGTTTATCAACGGTGACTATCGAACTATAATATTTCTTTGTGGTTTTATATTGGAAAACATCCGTTATCAGTTTATCAACGGTGACTATCGAACTATAATATTTCTTTGTGGTTTTATATTGGAAAACATCCGTTATCAGTTTATCAACGGTGACTATCGAACTATAATATTTCTTTGTGGTTTTATATTGGGAAAACCAATTTAACCTATAAGTTAAACAACTCAGAATCGTTTTTGTATTAGGTGGTTTAATAATTTAGTGATGTTTTTACACGCTAACAGAGGAGTTTCTATGTATTGCATTATTAAAAATGTACTTAGCATATATTTTCAATATTGAATTAAACTATACTATTATACAATTTTCATTTTTTGCTGAAGAGCTTTGTTTATAAAGTTTAATTATACTTGTGATAAAATATAAAATTTGATCTGAATGTAAAGTATAAAACCCTGATTTATATTTCTTGAAATTTCATGTTATTGAAAATTTTGATGTCCATATTTCGGTTGTGATGAAAGCGAAGCCTTCCAACAATGTTTTAAAAACAAAAGTCGTGATATAAGATTTTTACTAGTTATACGTGGATGTTTATGAAAATTGATTCTCATCTAGCAGTATCCTCTTTTCAAATATTTTTTGTGGTTTTATATTGGAAAACATCCAACCTGTAAGTTAAACAACTCAGAATCGTTTTTGTATTAGGTGGTTTAAAAACCCAACAACATCTATTGAGGCTAGAATAGAATATTTCTGTATGACTCAGAGATTATATTGGTTTTAAATCTCTGAGTCATACAGAAATATTCTATTCTAGCCTCAATAGATGTTGTTGGGTTTTTCACTTTAAAATGATCATTCAATTTCTGAACGTGACATAATACATCCATAAATACAAACATTGAAAAGACCCATTTTAAAAGAATGTAATTCATTAACTGGTACGTTCAACAATGTCTCTTAAATTCATCATTCTTTCTGTCAACAAGTCATGCATAATGTATTGAAACGCCAACAATTTGAATTAGTTACTTCCACAGAAAAAATATTAACCACAGTCTTAATATTCAAAGTGCTCATTTTTGTTATCTTTTATCCTTATTTCACTGTTAATAAATACAATATATACATTTCATCATACCTTAACCAAAATTAAATTAACAAAGATATATTATTTATATTTTTATTGTTAATTCTAACCCACGTTATTATCTTCAAAACGAAAATACTATAGTGATGCTTGTTTAAAAAATATCGGTTATCTGTGAATTAAAAAATAACGGCCGCTTTCATTTATCGGTTAATGCAAAGAAGAAAAGCTAGGTGTTTGATTTTTAAACGTACAACTTCGAAAGTGTTATTAGGGACCATCGAAACTGTATACACATATATATATACATACGAATATGTTGATACTTATATTTAATCAGCCATCTTCATGAAGAGTGTTTGTTTTTAATTAAAGCACTGTCCAAATATAAGTATTACTCCAAGTCATCAAGTTTAGTATGATACCCAAGCTCATGCGTAATCTAGTAGACTGTAAGTACCATACCCTTTGTTCTCCTGAAGAAGAATAGTCAACTATTCGAAAGCGCTCGAGTTTTGGGACTTATTTTAGGTCTAGTACCATAGTCTAGTAGACTGTAAGTACCATACCCTTTGTTCTCCTGAAGAAGAATAGTCAACTATTCGAAAGCGCTCGAGTTTTGGGACTTATTTTAGGTCTAGTACCATAGTCTAGTAGACTGTAAGTACCCTTTCTCAAAAATCAATTCAGACGTCTTGTATATGTGAATAATAATTAAACCATTACGTGGTAAAGACTGTAATTTGGTTCCATCCGCTCGTGTGCCATTTTCTAGTCACGAGACCAAGAGGGTATCCCTTGAAAATACATATACTTTGGCTTTAAATAATATATTTTTTATATATACAGTACCTTATTTAATTTACACATATTTGAAGCACAGCAAAAGTTTAATTTATGCCAATACAAGAGAAATAATTTACATGATAACATTATTTATTAATTCCTGTTTTCAAACACTGTTCTTTCTAATAATATGTTAAAGCGAATAATAGATTAGCATATTCATACGTTTAAACATAAAAATTAGCTTCACAGTTTTATACGGTACCTTTAATAATTAGGTTTTTATCTCTTTAGCCGAAAACATCAAACTGTTTGCTTACATATAACTTATGCAGCTTAAAATTAAAAAAAGCCAGACATGAATTCAATCAAATGAATATTAATGCAGGGGAACTAGTTTGTTTCGTAATTAGAGTAATACTGAACTAAGATAAAACTCAAGAAATTCTTGGTTGATCAACCAAATTCAAGTTTATGATTATCTATCAAGGTTTAAATTGAATAAGATTAAACACACACACAGACATATATGTATAATTATCTACCAAGATGTACGTTGAACAAGATTATATATATATATATATAACTACCAAGATGTACGTTGATCACGAGTACATACATACATATATATAATTATCTACCAAGGTGTAAGTCAAACAAGATTAGATACATACATATATATATAATTGACTACCAAGGTGTAAGTCAAACAAGATTAGATACATACATATATATAATTAACTACCAAGATGTAAGTTGAACACGAGTACATACATACATATATATAATTAACTACCAAGATGTAAGTTGAACACGAGTACATACATACATATATATAATTATCTACCAAGATGTAAGTCAAACAAGATTAGATATATATATATATATAATTATCTACCAAGATGTAAGTTGAACACGAGTACACACATAGATATATATAATTAACTACCAAAATGTACGTTGAACACGAGTACATACATACATATTGTTTCGTCAGCGAGG
>NW_013676695.1:13795-16563 GCF_000517525.1 Limulus polyphemus | reverse complement strand
GATAATTCCCATCTTGGTGCCTCCTAGCGGTGACATAGGCATTACAAATGATATCTTTTGATGAAAGTATGCAATATTTTGGAGTTTAATGAACATATATCAAAATATATCAAACTTTTTTTCATCTGAGGTTATATATATTATCAATAATTTCTATTTTTGTAAACAGATACAAACAACAAGAGAATCTAACATGATTAATTTTCGTCATAAACGATCATTCTCTAACCTAAGGGACCCAACTTAAATCATCATAATGATTAAGTTTAATAATTAGTTTGTTTATCTAAATTAATAATATAACAACTCACCACGATAGAGAGTTTGTAAATTAGTGGAAATAATGTATATATTGATACTTGTACTTAAGCTTGTTATGTCACACAAGAGGTTTTCTATATAATTGTGGTTTTATCAACATTAATGAAGAATTTAACACATTACGTGATAACAAGGATTATTGTTACCGTTATTGACTTACTTTTTTATCACAATGTTAGAAACCTAAAGATATTTGACTTCTTTGTGTTCAATGACGTCATAGCATCTTATTTCGATATAATTAATGCCAGAGTCTTGCGGAAATATAACAAAATTTATTCACGTCTCCAAAACTTCTAATTTTTTAAATACCGAATACATTACCTTACAAACACTAAAAGTTTCAACAACACACACTGTTACTTAATATTTGTTAAATGTATCATTTAACTTTTATTTTACCGTGAAAACACAATATTCACTGTAAACTTTTCTACCTCCGAGTTCAAGTTTTTCTTCTCTCCGATTTCGGTTTCCCAGCTAACGTGATCTTTAGGCTTAACTGTATGTGTCTTCAAACAAACGTGGAATCTTAAAACACAAGTACACACGTGGAGACAGAAAAACCTGGCCGTAAGCTGAAACACACTAAACAGTTTTAATTTCATAGAGACTTATGTTGTTGGATCTAGTTGTTTTGGCTTTATTTATTCAAAATTGGAGTTATAAAATTATAAAAAATAATTTAACAAAATCAGATTAAAATTCATGATAGGTAAATAGTTTCGGATACATAGGGTCATTTAGTAGAAAACCTTGAGAATTCCCGGACAATACTGGCCTTATATGTTATATTTCGCAGTAAACCTACTTTGGAATCCTTACAAAATACATAACTTTAAAATGTTACTTTGGATGATATATATTATTACTTTAAACACTTTGGGGCTCCAATTTGACTTGGATAAAATTTAAATCTAATTTTGAAATAGAATCCTGTAGAGATTATGTAAATATTACATTTGATAAGATAATTAAACTAAATGAAAATGTTAAAAGTGACATTATATACAATGATAGCTTTATGATAAAAATAATTAAATGAAGAGATAAAATAAAAAATACACGCACCACGATGTTCTTTTAATCTTTGGATGACAAATGTTTGAAGAACAATGAGAGTGAAATATGACACTTATAACGAAGGACATAAATCCAGTGTTTAAAGTTCATGAGATATAGAACAAACCAACTTTGTTGTTCTACAAACAAACAATGCCAAATGTAAAGAATACATTGTTCAAACACAGTGATAATAACAACGAAACTATTGTAGCAATTAATGTTTACTAGGATTGTTGATGTTAAACATGTTATGTGAAAAACAGTAAATGTGGATCCGGACTTGAACTCCTGCCTAACAAGGCCAGGATTATACTATTGAGCTATTCAATAGTTCATCCTGTCAATTTAAACTTCTAAAGTCTCTCCCTATGAGTGTGACGTACAACGTTATGATCAGTACTAAGACTAAACCAAAGAAGTCTATTAGATGTTAGGATGGTTGAATATTAACAGGAAGAAACCACTGTTGTATTTATAATTATTTTATCAAACGTTGAGTGGAATAAAATCTTGATGTTTTCAGTCATTGTGGTTTTGTTGTTAATTTTCTTGTTATTCGTCTGTCTTTACTTTAGACTTCTTGGTCCAAGTTTAGTTCGTTAGAGGTTTTGTTATACTCAGTATACTTTAATATATAATGTTACTTCTCAGCTATAACATGCTTCAGTGCAGATATTATAAAACTCTGTGTCCGTTGTTTGTATATAACTGTTGAAGGTTGATTCTCTAGATGACACGTCCTACGAATGTCTAATCAAATTAATCACACAGAGAAACTGGTATTTTAGTATTATTAAACCCTTTATTGTTACATTAATTTGATTTGTTCATGTTCACAGACAAACAATGAAGTATATTTGGAAATTCAATCACAACATGAATGTAAGTTCTTCGGGACTAAATAACAAAAATAGAAACCTTATGTGTAAGAAATTAAATATGGTACTTTATAGTTAAAACTTAACTTTTATATGGAACACTTTCTTAACACTAATTCAGTGTGTATTTAATTTTCACTTTAAGTAGAATCAAATCTCTAGGAAGGTCAGTTATTGATTCTTTTATTACACTCATTAATGATATCATTAAATTTAATTAATTAAAGTAAAATATTTAAACGTTGTGGATTGTTAACTAAAGATGATAAACACGTAATAACACGTCTTTAAACAGATATAGTTTTACTTTATAGTGTGATATTTGAAGACAGAATACATTTAATTAAAAGTATTAGAAGTGTTTATTATATCACGTATATATTCTAAATAAAACAAGATAACTAAAGCTAGCTCTGTACTTCATCAGCACATCTAAGGTAAATTTATAACTGAGCAGGGCCATTTGGACTGGGCCTCAAGGTCAAAGGGGCCTTAAATGTAGAC
>NW_013676695.1:11307-12880 GCF_000517525.1 Limulus polyphemus | reverse complement strand
AATTTTAGGAAATTCTCTCGCTCACCACAACAACATGATGTTCAGCACCAAGGATAAAGACAACGATAAAAACAGCGGCAGTTGTGCTCAATCCTACAAAGGCGGATGGTGGTATAATAAATGTCACAGCACAAACTTAAACGGCTTTTATTACACAGTAGATAAGGTAGACACTACAGGTATTACCTGGTATGAGTGGAAAAGTAAACACAGCACATTAAAGACAAGCGAGATGAAAATAAGACCTGTGGATTTTATTAATGGTGACTAAAGAATATATAAATTATAAATATACTATGAAAAATTGTATTTTACACTATTTATGTATAGATAGACAGACAAGACAGATAGATACCATTAATTTTTATACTTTTGTGCAGAATTTTATCTGAATGTCAACAGACTTGAACCAAATGTAATGACGAGAAACCCATAGTTTGGAGACCCTTTTCAAAAACTGAAATAAATACTTCAACCAACTACACACATACAAAAAAACACACACACACATATATGTATATATATATATATATATATATATTCTGGTGGATCTATATATCTCTTACTTTGATCTAACATGTTCAACAGAAACTAATATGTGTGTGTTAGATTTAAATAGTTCTGAAATAAAAATGATTAGACTATTCACTGAAGAAATAAATTATATTAATAAACATTTATCCATAGAATGTTTATATTCTCCAAATATCTTATTTAGACGTGAATGTTGTAGATAAGTTAGTATAATTATATTACTGTTTATTTGTAAGATATTACGTTCTGCTTCTATAACGTTTGTGTAATCAATAATTTGTTTCTTCAGATGTCGTTGTGTAAAAGGCTTAACGATATCACCGAGCATTAAATAAAGAAAAACGTACTAGTGAATTAAATTATTTTCTAGCTAAATTATTTAAACTCAGAAAAAATATATTTATGAATATTCATCTTACTTATCAATACCACCATATTTATCATTATAATAATTTTCATCTTGAACGTTACATTGGGTAATAATTAGGCAAACGATTTTTATCAGAAGAGAAAACAAAAATTAAACTTCAGAAATTATACTTCCCTGTACGATTTAAGTTCCAAGTAGTTTTTCTTATGATAAGAATTTTCCTTAGATTTTTTTCAAGTATATGATTGAAGCGACACCTATACAAAGGCACGACTGACGATAATTCCCATCTGGTGCATCCTAGCGGTGACATAAGCATTACAAATGATATCTTTTGATGCATGTATACAATAGTTTGGAGTATAAAGAATATATATATCAAAATATATCAAACTGTGTACATCTGAGTATATATTATCAATAATTCCTTTTTTTGTAAACAGATACAAACAACAAGAGAACCTAACGTGATTAATTTTCGTCATAAATGATCATTCTCTAACCTAAGGGACTTAACTTAAATCATCATAATAATTAAGTTTAATAATTAGTTTGTTTATCTAAATTAATAATATAAGAACTCACCACGATAGAGAGTTTGTAAATTAATGGAAATAATGTATATATTGATACTTGTACTTAAGCTCGTTATGTCACACAAGAGGTTTT
>NW_013676695.1:8673-11198 GCF_000517525.1 Limulus polyphemus | reverse complement strand
CACGTCATAGCATCTTATTTCGATATAATTAATGCCAGAGTCTTGCGGAAATATAACAGAATTATTTCACGTCTTCTAAACTTCAAATTTCTGAGATACCTGATACATTACCTTACAAACACTAAAAGTTTTAACAAAACACACTGTTACTTAATATTTGTTGTTAAATGTTTTTTTTTCCGTACTATTAACTTTTATTTTACCGTGAAAGTACAATATTCACTGTAAACTTTTCTACCTCCGAGTTCAAGTCTTTCTTGTGTCCTATCTCGATTTGACACCTTAACGTGATCTTTAGGCTTAACTATATGTGTCTTCAAACAAACGTGGTAACTTAAAACACAAGTACACACGTGGAGACAGAAAAACCTGGCCGTAAACTAAAGCACACTCAACAGTTTTAATCTTAGTTTCATGGAGACTTATGTTGTTGTACCTTGTTGTTTTGGCTTTATTTATTTAAAATTAGAGTTATAAAATTATAAAAAATAATTTAACCAAATCAGATTAAAATCCAGGTTAGGTAAATAGTTTCGGAGACATAGAGTCATTTAGGAGAAAAATCTTGAGAATTTCCGGACAATACTGGCCTTATATGTTATATTTCGTAGTAAACTTATTTTGGAATCCTTACAAAATACATAACTTTAAAATGTTACTTTGGATGATATATGTTTTTTACCTTAAACACATTGGGGCTCCAGTTTGACTTGGATAAAATTTAAATTTGAAATAGAATCCTGTAGAGATTATGTAAAGATTTCATTTCATAAAATATTTAAAGTTAATGAAAATGTTAAGAATGACATTATATACAATAATAGCTTTAGGATAAAAAGAATTAAATGAAGAGATAAAATAAAAAATGCACGCACCACGATGTTCTTTTAATCTTTGGAGGATAAATGTTTGAAGAACAATGACAGTGAAATATGACATTTATAACGAAGGACATAAATCCAGTGTTTAAAGTTGATGAGATATAGAAGAAACCAACTTTGTTGTTCTACAAACAAACAATGCAACATGTAAACAATATATTCTTCAAACACAGTGATAATAACAACGAAATTATTGTAGCAGTTAATGTTTACTAGGATTGTTGATGTTAAACATGAATGTAAGTTCTTCGAGACTAAATAACAAAAATAGAAACCTTATGGGCAAGAAACTAAATAGGGTACTTTATAGTTAAAACTTAACCTTTATATGGAAAACTTTCTTAACACTAATTCAATATGTATTTAATTTTCACTTTAAGTAGAATCAAATATCCAGGAAGGTCAATTATTTATTCTTTTATCACACTCATTAATGATATCATTAAATTTAATTAATTAAAGTAAAATATATAAACGTTGTGAAAATGTTAACTAAAGATGAAAAACACGTCTTTACACAAATATAGTTAATTTAGTGTGATATTTGAAGATAGAATACATTTGATAATCAATTTTAAAAGTGTTTATTATATCACGTATATATTCTAAATAAAACAAAATAACCACAGCTAGCTCTGTACTTCATCAGCACATCTAAGGCAAATTTATAACTGATCAGGGCCAATCAGAGGGGGCCAAGAGGGACATTTGGATAGGGCCTCAAGCTCAAAGGGGCTTCAAATGTAGACACTTGTTAATTTTTTTTGTCATTTGTTAAGTTTCCCAACTTCTAGTTTTTATATGCTTCCCTTTAAATTATATTTCACTATTTTTTCGAGCTAATGATCGTTATATTGTGTTTTCATGTGTCGTCATTTATTATTTTATTGTGGCCAGGGGCCTCATAAGAAGGAAGTGGCCCGGGGCCTCTCTGAACCTGTAAGAGGGCCGAATATGAGTAGCTAATTTCTGGAATAAAAATACCATGATTAAAGTGGAATAGCGTGGAATATATTAGTGTCAAGCATAGCTTTGTTTTAAATAAGACGACGAGTGATAAATTTAAATATTTGAAATATTGGTAACAAACATACAGATAACTGTCATTAGAACCAATAACAAACGAAAACCACCTAATCAACTAATGACGTTCTAGTACAATCAACTAATCACAACCCGAATCAAACATCCTCAACAAGCTCGTTATATACAAAATGAAATTAGTTCTTATTTTCATCTGAAGACGAAGACTTGTGAAAAAACAATCGTCATTATTCTTTATTGAAACCTTTCAGTGAAGTTCTATTACCTGTTAAAAGCACGGTTTTCACCACGAATACACTGGCTGAATGAACGATTAGAGAACGCTTAAATTGTATTTGAAAGTGAGATAATGGTTTTGATACAAACCACGAGATGGCACTATCAATATATGCATTCTAATTATAGTTTTATAATGACGTTGAAAACTTAAGGAAAAGTTTGGAGGAATACTAAGTTTAACAATAAAAAGGATTACGACACTTATGATAAACAACATTATTTATATGAGAAGGGACGCAGATTAACGTTTCGGAATTCTACAGATTTCATCTTCAGTATCTAAAACAAATATAAAGAACATCCATCAGTAAATAACTGAAA
>NW_013676695.1:1923-7737 GCF_000517525.1 Limulus polyphemus | reverse complement strand
CCTTAAATGTAGACATTTGTTAATTTTTTTGTCATATGTTAAGTTCCCAACTTCTAGTTTTTATATGCCTCCCTTTAAATTACATTTCATTATTTTTTCGAGCTAATGATCGTTATATTGTGTTTTCATGTGTCGTCATTTACTATTTTATTGTGGCCAGGAGCCTCAAAAGAAGGAAGTGGCCTCTCTGAACCTGTAAGAGGGCCCAATGTGAGTAGATACTTTCTGGAATAAAAATACCAGGATGAAAGTGGAATATATTAGTGTCAAGTATAGGAGTTGATTGTACTAGAACGTCATTAGTTGATTAGGTGGTTTTCGTTTGTTATTGGTTCTAATGACAGTTATCTGTATGTTTGTTACCAATATTTCAAATATTTAAATTTATCACTCGTCGTCTTATTTAAAACAAAGTTTGTGTACTCTACTCACATTAAAATACGAACTACATTAGTGATTGTTTGATGATTATTAATAGATGTTATCGTCTGTTTTCAACCAATAACATTTGATGAGTAGTTATTTAAAAAAAAGATATTTTTCCTACAGCTATATATTTCATAATTTCGGTCTCCGGTAGACTTACGAACTTACAACGCTGAATAGACATTTGATGGTACAGTCTGTAACTTTGTTCTAAAATAAACAACAAACATTTTAATATTCGACGAGGGAAAATTCCCCAAAATCTTTTATTTTATTATTATTTTATACAAATATATTGGTATCAAAACATTATAAAATTAAATATTTGGTAATATTCGAAAGTGTTAGTATATAGAAGACACTTCAGGGTAAAAAAACTGAAAACCTTTGTGTTCAATAATTAAAAACGACTTCAGATAAACTGGTAAAATTTGTTAGATATTACAGGAACCTAATGTAAACATCCCTAGAAAAGTAGATCGAAAACTCGGAGACTTATACATTCAGTCTATTTTAACACGGTACCAACAAATGATTAAACAGTTTGATCATGCTTCAACTTTAATTTTTATAGACACGTTCAACCAATCACTGAAAGAACTTACGATTCCTGATTCTTTCATGTTGCACGTGAGTTAAATCAACTACCCCCACCTACACTTCATGGCTAATTTTAATATTAACCCACCTCTTTACTTGTAAATGAAATTCTTGATATTTATATATATATATGAATTTTCACGTAATATTATTTCACTGAATGGCTTTGTGAACTTCAAATTAAGACCATGTTGGTAACAAAGAATTCACATTTCCTATTCCAGATGGAACATATAGATGGCGCTGCGATTGAGTCCCAGTTGGGTCCAACGTTAGCAAATTTGTTTCTCTCTTATCACGACAAGTAATGGTTCGATACCTGCCATGCTGACCCCAGACCATCCTTTACAGAAGGTATGTGGACGATACTTTTATAATCAAGATCATTGGTCAAACTTTTTAGAATACCTGAATCAAAACATCTTGCCATTAAACTCACATGTGATGTTTAAATTAATAATAATTTACTGCTTTTAGACATTCTCATTAACCCTAACACTAATGGATTTTTTCTGTACTATATACCTTCTTCCAATTTATCTTTGTTCATGACTTGTATATTTTTGTACGTGTGAAGACTGTAAGGTCTCCTATATTGGCAAAACCAAACGCCATCTACTAGTCAATGCACTTATAGGAATTTTCATGAAAACACAAAAAAGCTGAGTTACTCCCGTGTTTCCTACATACAGCAACATAGTCGAAAAACAGGACACGAACTTAACTTATCAAATTTCAATATCCTTTCAAGGCCAACACTGATGTGGAATTACTGATTCAAGAAACGCCCCACATCAAACAACACTGTACAACATGCAGTCTTCGTTTACAGTGTATATATATTTTAATATGTACAGTATTTTTGTTGTTAGTCCTCTACGTTCTCTGTGTTTTAGTTTCGGTTATATTATCGTTAATGTAACAATGTGTTTTAGTTATTTACTGATTGATGTTCTTTATATTTGTTTTAGATACTGAAGATGAAATCTGTAGAATTCCGAAACGTTAATCTGCGTCCATTCTCATATAAATAATGTTGTTTCTCATAAGTGTCGTAATTCTTTTTATTGTTAAACTTCGTTTTCCTTCGAACTTTACCTTAAGTTTTCAACGTCATTATAAGACCATAATTAGAATGTATATATTGGTAGTGCCATCTCGTGGTTTGTATCAAAACCGTTATCTCACTTTCAAATACAATTTAAGCGTTCTCTAATCGTTCATTCAGCCAGTGTATTCGTGGTGAAAACCGTGCTTTAAACAGGTAATAGAACTTCACTGAAAGGTTTCAATAAAGAATAATGACGATTGTTTTTTTCACAAGTCTTCGTCTTCAGATGAAAATAAGAACTAATTTCATTTTGTATATAACGAGCTTGTTGAGGATGTTTGATTCGGGTTATGATTTATTTAAATGTTCCTTTAGTGGATGTTGAAGTTCTCTGTAAAATACTTCAAGTAAAATATCTTACCTTCTAAAGTAGAAATCCTCTCTCTAGCCAGATCTACTAATTCTGTAACGGAGTCCACTATTCCTTTCAGTGAACCAACAGTATTACAAGCTGTGTGATGATGGACATCAGCCTGGGTCAACACGAAGACAGACAAAATACTTAATACCTTCACAGTGTTGTACATTGTTAAATGGTTAATAACACAGAATTGATTTTTTAAAGACTGAAGATGTGAATCTTCTATCAAGGGTTTTATAGTTGTATTAAACAGGATATCCAAAAAGGGTTTTCCTTAAATCACTACAAGCTAGAACCGTGTTAGTAACTGTATCTGATGTTTTTCACACCGAGTCCAAGAAATGTTTATAGTTTTTCTAAATATGGCTCTAGTCGACATCTGAATTTTCCGCTTCTTCTTATAAACACTGGAGTTATTTTTATCGTAAGAGTTGTTGTCCGTTGTTAAGAATTTTGATGTTAATGACTCTATAAAAGAAATATATAGTTAAATAATAACTATATGCTAAGTTGGAATGTTAAACCTAAATGTTACAATGTTATTGTTGGTAACACTGTATGTTCAACTCCTTTTCTGTTTTCACATTAAAGTTTTTCTCTGTTACTCTTTAGATGTATTTTCTACAAACACACTTGAACGAACATTTCCACCGATTCTTAATGACAAACAAAACCAGACAAACGGAGCCTTTCAACAATCTCTTTGCGTGACACAGACGACGGAACCTCTACCAGAAGATTGTGCCAGTATCTATAAACAACAACTGAACCGAACCAGCGGTGTCTACAAGATTCAGCCACGGTTTTTGAATCAGTCGATCTCTGTATACTGTGATATGGAGACATCAGGAGGAGGGTGGACGGTGGGTGAACTAAACTTTGTCTCAAAGCGAGGCTTTAATCAAGTATTATTAGGGCCTTTTTTATGAAAATGTATTTCAATTTAAGAAATATCAAAGAAAATTAAATATGTTTACTTTCCTAATATGATAACACTTTTAAATTTTTTATTATATTTCTTCACTAACTCTGTTCATTAAAACATTCCAATTATCACGTTTAAATTTAGTATTTGCCAAACGTGTTTTCACTTGGTCATACTTTTGTTCTAAGTTTTATTTATTACTATTTATTTGCTTTTATTCTACAATCATCTTTCACACATACATTTAGATCGGGGGAATGTTTCTTATTTTACTTGTAAAACGTTTCACTCAAGACAGTTTCCTCATGTTTCAGTTGCTAATAAACAAATCATGCAGAAATATCTATTTTGAATTTTCATGTTGTTGTTGTTCGTGACATTTCAAACAACGTATTATGTATTTTTTATTATTATTTTTATTTCTAGTTGATCCAAAGAAGAAGAGATTTTGGAAAACCAGTTGAAAGTTTTTACAGATCTTGGGAAGAATACAAAAATGGTTTTGGAAACTTAACCAAGGAGTTTTGGTTAGGTAAAACTTTACATATTTATTTAACAGTGTTCCAATACTTTTATATTTCATGTTATTTAGGATTATTCGGTATAATTAATTATTTACGGTTTTGTAAACAATTTATTTATTATGGACTGCTTCTGTTCCAGGAAATGACATCATCTTCTCGTTGACCAATCAAAACAACATGGTGCTCCGTGTTGATTTGGAAGACTTTGAAGGAGTTCGAAGATATGCAGAACATGATGAGTTCTTAGTACGAAGTGAAATAGATCTTTATAAAATGAGTTTCAAGACGTACAAGGGTGACGCGGGTGAGTTTAAACTATTTGTTGATATAAATATATTATTGATATTTAGAGAGAAAAAATAGGTGCGGTAGCCTTAAGAAATGTTTGTGCATGAAATTATATTTATACAATTTATTCATTGTTATGTCACGTAATATAGTCATATATATAATCGTTAAGCTAATAAAATCATTAACAGAAATTAGAAATATTTTAAATAAATATCATTTAAGTATTACAACTCTGGTTCATAGTTACAAAACAATTGAAAAAAAAAAGAAACCCTATTCCAATAGATAATATCCTACATTAGATGTTTATGTTTTGTTGTTTAATTTTTAAATTATTTCGATATAATTTTAGGAAATTCTCTCGCTCACCACAACAACATGATGTTCAGCACCAAGGATAAAGACAACGATAAACACAAAGGCAGTTGTGCTCAAGCACACAAAGGCGGATGGTGGTATAATAACTGTCACAGCACAAACTTAAACGGCTTTTATTACACAGTAGATAAGGTAGACACTACAGGTATTACTTGGCATGAGTGGAAAAGTAAACACAGCACATTAAAGACAAGCGAAATGAAAATAAGACCTGTGGATTTTATTAATGGTGAATAAAGAATATATAAATTATAAATATACTATGGAAAATTGTATTTTACACTATTTATGTATAGATAGACAGACAAGAGAGATAGATACCATTAATTTTTATATTTTTGTGCAGAATTTTATCTGAGTGTCAACAGACTTCAACCAAATGTAATTACGAGAAACCCATAGTTTGGAGACCCTTTTCAAAATGTTGCATATTTGTTAACTGAAATAAATACTTCAACCAAATACACACACATATATATTCTGGTGGATCAGTATATCTCTTACTTTGATCTAATATGTTCAATAGAAATTCTATGGATAAATGTTTATATTCTACAATTATCTTATTTAGACGTGAATGTTGTAGATAAGTTAGTATAATTATCTTACTGTCTCTTTGTAATATATTACCTTCTGCTTCTATAGCGTTTGTGTAATTAATAAAAAATTTCTTCAGATGGCGTTGTGTAAAAGGCTTAACGATATCACCCAGCATTAAATAAAGAAAAAACGTACTAGTGAATTAAATTATTTTCTAGCTAAATTATTTAAACTCAGAAAAAATATATTTATGAATATTCATCTTACTTATCAATACCACCATATTTATCATTATAATAATATATCTCTATATATCTCTTACTTTGATATAACATGTTTAATAGAAACTAATATGTGTGTATTAGATTTAAATAGCTCTGAAATGAAAATGATTAGACTATTCACGGAAGAAATTAATTATATTAATTATATTAATAAACATTTATCCATAGAATGTTTATATTCTACAAATATCTTATTTAGACGTGAATGTTGTAGATAAGCTAGTATAATTATATTACTGTTTATTTGTAATATATTACGTTCTTATTGTGTAATGAAGAAAAATTTTTCTTTAGATGGCGTTGTGTAAAAGGCTTAACGATATCATACAGCATTAAATAAAGAAAAACGTACTAGTGAATTAAATTATTTTCTA
>NW_013676695.1:0-1768 GCF_000517525.1 Limulus polyphemus | reverse complement strand
AACGTTACATTGGGTAATAATTAGGCAAACGATTTTTATCAGAAGAAAAAACAAAAATTAAACTTCGGAAATTATATTTCCCTGTACGATTTAAGTTCCAAGTAGTTTTTTTCTTATGATAAGAATTTTCCTTAGATTTTTTCAAGTATATGATTGAAGCGACACCTATACAAAGCCACGACTGACAATAATTCCCATTTGGTGCCTCCTAGCGGTGACAAAGGCATTACAAATGACATCTTTTGATGCATGTATGCAATATTTTGGAGTTTAATGAACATATATCAAAGTATACCAAACTTTGTTCATCTAAGTATATATTATCAATAATTCCTTTTTTGTAAACAGATACAAACAACAAGAGAACCTAACGTGATTAATTTTCGTCATGAATGACCATTCTCTAACCTAAGGGACTTAATTTAAATCATCATAATGATTAAGTTTAATAATTAGTTTGTTTATCTAAATTAATAATATAACAACTCTCCACGATAGAGAGTTTGTAAATTAGTGGAAATAATGTATATATATTGATACTTGTACTTAAGCTCGTTATGTCACACAATAAGATTTCTATATAATTGTGGTTTTATCAACATTAATGAAGAATTTAACACATCACGTGATAACAAGGATTATTGTTACCGTTACCGACTTACTGGTGTATTACAATGTTAGAAACCTAAAGATATTTGACTTCTTTATGTTCAATGACGTCATAGCATTTTATTTCGATATAATTAATGCCAGAGTCTTGCAGAAATATAACAGAATTATTTCACGTCTCCAAAACTTCTAATTTTTTAAATATCGAATACATTACCTTACAAACACTAAAAGTTTCAACAAAACACACTGTTACTTAATATTTGTTAAATGTATCTTTTAACTTTAATTTTACCGTGAAAGCACAATATTCACTGTAAACTTTTCTACCTCCGAGTTCAAGTTTTTCTTCTCTCCTATCTCGGTTTGACACCTTAACGTGATCTTTAGGCTTAACTTGTGTCTTCAAACAAACGTGGAAACTTTAAAAACAAGTACACACGTGGAGACAGAAAAACCTGGCCGTAAACTGAAGCACACTCAACAGTTTTAATCTTAGTTTCATGGAGACTTATGTTGTTTTTTTGGCTTTATTTATTTAAAATTGGAGTAATAAAATCATAAAAAATAATTTAACAAAATCAGATTAAAATTCAGGTTAGGTAAATAGTTTCGGAGACATAGGGTTATTGAGGACAAAAATCTTGAGAATTCCCGGACAATACTGGCCTTATATGTTATATTTCGTAGTAAACTTATTTTGGAATCCTTACAAAATACATAACTTTAAAATGTTACTTTGGGTGATATATGTTTTTACTTTAAACACTTTGGGGCTCCAGTCTGACTTGGATAAAATTTAAATCTAATTTTGAAATAGAATCCTGTAGAGATTATGTAAATATTACATTTGATAAGATAATTAAACTAAGTGAAAATGTTAAAAGTGACATTATATACAATGATAGCTTTATGATAAAAATAATTAAATGAAGAGATAAAATAAAAAATACACGCACCACGACGTTCTTTTAATCTTTGGATGACAAATGTTTGAAGAACAATGACAGTGAAATATGACACTTATAACGAAGGACATAAATCCAGTGTTTAAAGTTCATGAGATATGTTGTTCTACAAACAAACAATGCAAAATGTAAACAATATATTCTTCAAACACAGTGATAATAAGAACGAAACTATAGTAGCAATTAATGTT
>NW_013676694.1:9933-15457 GCF_000517525.1 Limulus polyphemus | reverse complement strand
AACTACCATATAGAAATGTTTGGTTAGTGTTTCTCTCTGGTGACCTGGATAGATTTTATGGTCACTGTTTCACCTGTAGCTACCATATAGAAATGTTTGGTTAGTGTTTCTCTCTGGTGACCTGGATAGATTTTATAGTCACTGTTTCACCTGTAGCTACCATATAGAAATGTTTGGTTAGTGTTTCTCTCTGGTGACCTGGATAGATTTTATAGTCACTGTTTCACCTGTAGCTACCATATAGAAATGTTTGGTTAGTGTCTCTCTGGTGACCTGGATAGATTTTATCAGTCACTGTTTCACCTGTAGCTACCATATAGAAATGTTTGGTTAGTGTTTCTCTCTGGTGACCTGGATAGATTTTATAGTCACTGTTTCACCTGTAGCTACCATATAGAAATGTTTGGTTAGTGTTTCTCTCTGGTGATAATAAAATCTATCCATAGTCACTGTTTCACCTGTCACTACCATATGGAAATGTTTGGTTATTGTTTCTCTCTGGTGACCTGGATAGATTTTATAGTCACTGTTTCACCTGTCACTACCATATAGAAATGTTTGGTTAGTGTGTCTCTCTGTTTAATTATTATTGATCTGTCACCCAATCTCTCATGACTTATTTTATGTTATTTAAATGTTCAATTATTATTGATCTGTCACCCAACCTCTCATGACTTATTTTATGTTATTTAAATGTTTAATTGTTGTTGATGTGTCATCCAACCTCTCATGACTTATTTTATGTTATTTAAATGTTTAATTATTGTTGATCTGTCATCCAACCTCTCATGACTTATTTTTATGACAACTTAAAAAGTGTTTTCTCTTCAACCCACCGTGCTAGGTACACTCTAAAACACAGTGTTTTCTCTTCAACCCACTGTGCTAGGTACACTCTAAAACACGGTGTTTTCTCTTCAACCCACCGAAAACACCGTGTTTTAGAGTGTACCTAGCACTCTTCAACCCACCGTGCTAGGTACACTCTAAAACACAGTGTTTTCTCTTCAACCCACCATGCTAGGTACACTCTAAAACACAGTGTTTTCTCTTCAACCCACTGTGCTGGGTACACTCTAAAACACGGTGTTTTCTCTTCAACCCACCGTGCTAGGTACACTCTAAAACACGGTGTTTTCTCTTCAACCCACCGTGCTAGGTACACTCTAAAACACAGTGTTTTCTCTTCAACCCACCGTGCTAGGTACGAATTGAAAAAGATCACACCAATAAAATGCATTAGTTTACTTTGTATTTATGGTAGATTTACCTCCAAAATTCAGACACATTTTACATTTATGCATTATTTTAAAAAACTAATATTCAGACCATTTAAAATTGTTAAATCTTTATTAAAAAAAAGATCATACAGTTTTAAAAACTAATGAAAGATTCCTTGAAATCAAATTTTAACCATAAAATATAAAGTTTAATAAAAACATTAAATTCTAAAACACGAGTTTATGAAATCAAATTCAGACAAAAAAAATAATTAAAGATAATTCAACCTGTTAAGAGACTTTAAACTCACAACTTTTCCTGTTTAGAGACTTTAAACTCCCAACTTTTCCTGTTTAGAGACTTTAAACTCCCAAATTTTCCTGTTTAGAGACTTTAGACTCCCAACTTTTCCTGTTTAGAGACTTTAAACTTCCAACTTTTCCTGTTTAGAGACTTTAAACTTCCAAGTTTTCCTGTTTAGAGACTTTAAACTTCCAACTTTTCCTGTTTAGAGACTTTAAACTTCCAACTTTTCCTGTTTAGAGACTTTAAACTTCCAACTTTTCCTGTTTAGAGACTTTAAACTCCCAACTTTTCCTGTTTAAAGACTTTAAACTCCCAACTTTTCCTGTTTAGAGACTTTAGACTCCCAACTTTTCCTTTAACTCATCTTCCAGTTTTGCTGCTAGTATATTTGATATTTCAAATTCCAGTTGTTGTATCCTAAAAATTAAAATAAAATAATAGTTATATTGTAAGAACTCAATTTAAAAAAGCATAAGATAAACCAAAAATGATACCTTTAAGGATCTTAAAAAGTTGGAAATGTTAGTTTAACAATGTACATGTTTAAATGAGATTAAGCTACACATAATGATATACGAAACGGTTACTTTTAATATCTGGAAATAAAAACGTGGTACGTGCAGTGCTGTATTCAAAACTCAAGCGTTTATTTCTTTATCCTGTAGGGAAAAATACGTTACTTGACAAAATACCATTATTATGTCATCTTATCTAAACTTCGCATGGTAACTAAAAACAAAGAATAAAATACATGAGTGTGAGAGCATTGTAGGAAGAAATTAACTGTTTCTCAGTACTTATTTAATGTAGTTTATCATTTGTCATGAAGTACAATTTATGAATTTGTGTTGTTTCTTGTAAAGCGTATAGCTGCAAAACTCAGCCAACTGCACCTTCATTATCACGTGACCCCCGCTGTCGTAACACACAGTTATCGAGCCCTGTATTTTATTTGTGAGGACTATACTGTTCTACTGTAGTTAGTTAGCAGCTGGCATGACTTACTCATTATTAGGGTCGCAATCTTCAGGTCGCAGATTTGAGCCCCGTCACTGAAAATGCTCGCACTTTCAACAGTGGGGGCGTAATATTATATCGGTCAATCTCACTGTTCGTTTATAAAGTGTAGCCAAAGAGGTGGCAGTCTATCACTTCAAAATTAGGGATAGCCTTTGATTAGCTTTGCACAAAGTTCAACAAACAAACAGCCCCCCCCCCCAGTGGCACAGCGGTATGTCTACGGACTTACAACGCTAGAAACCGGATTTAGATATCCGTGGTGGGCAGAGCACAGATAGCCCATTCTGTAGCTTTGTGCTTAACTTCAAACAAACAAACCTACCAGCGTGTTTAAAAACAAACCTATTTTAGACTCATTAAATCTAAGTACGGTATTCTATCAATACCTATACATGGTGTTTGCCTGTTGGTCAAGAGATATGCGCAGTATTTCCAACCACAGTAAGTCCATACAAGCATCACGCATAACTTCAACATTTTCATGGTTCAGGGTCAATCTGAAGTCTTTCACCATGTCGTGAAAGTCCATAAAACTCATTTCTCTCTGTAAATGATGATTAAAAACAAGAATATATATATATATATACTTCAAAAACGAGGTGATGGTCATAGTTACAAAAATGTGTTAGTCACTCGAGGTTAAAAAAAATACCACAAAATTTTTCCCGTTAAACATTCGTTACTTTGTTATTCTTACCTTTGTTTAACGCAAACTGGAGTTTATTAAGAGACATTTTTATAAACGTAAATAAAATCAGAATGTAACTTTATTAGCTCAATATTTCGTTATTACAGCTTCGACAGGAGCTATCGATATCCTACAGGTTCACTAATCCACTTAAATCTAATCTGGATTAATCAACTGATGGGAAATGACGAAGCTGTAATAGAGAACTATTGGGCTAATCGAGTTACAATCTGGAAACATAGGTCGTGATTTTATTTACGTTTGTTATTTTCTTTTCTTTATCGTTTTTTGTAACTATGTTATTCAGGTGTTTCCAAGTTAAAGAATATGCTATGTTTTTCTATGACAGAAATTATAGAATTCAACTAATAATAACATATACACAAAAGCACCAACATGTTTACGTTTATAACATCCGTCCTTAACTAACTTATTACCCAAACAAACCTGATACTCAAACATTTTTTCCAATTCGTAGTGCTGTCTAGAGAGTATAAATTCCTTCTTATGTTTCACAAGTTCCTGTCGTTCAGCTCTTTTTATATCCTATAAAGTTAATGCAGGTGATTCTATTTATTTTGTTAAGTTTTATGTAAAGAATGGATAAAGTTCTAACACTTAATTTATTTCAGTCAAATCACACGTTTAAATTTCTTAGAGTGCTCTTACGAAAAAATAACAAGAAAACATTCTATATATATACAAATACAGATGTACACACAGAGGGTGATCCAATTAGTTGCTCTCAAGTCAGAAGAAACTAACTAATTACTGGTAGAATAATTATTGAACTATTTGTCATTGACAAATGATTGTCAATACTTTCTATATAACTTTCTATAAAAAAAAAAAATTCACCTTGTGATCTTCATGGGCTTCGTGAATATTCGTTATAATGATGCTAATAAAAACGTTGGTGAAGATGAAATAACCAAATATCAGAATAAGAATGGAGTAAAATCGTGCCAAGTTCCCAAACCCCCTTTCGATCAGATTGTCCAAGATATCTGTCCAGCCATCTACCTGTGGAACAATGAGAAAAAGGCTAAAACAATAATGAAGTTAAAAGTTTGTCAGTTCTGACCCAGGTAGCGTTGCGCCGTCCATAAATCCGAAGAACGTTCCACCCACCGGCTGGCGGAAAACCACTTTGACTTTTATTTTAGATTAGCTATTATTTTGTATAGTGTCTTCCGATACGACAGTGGTAAGTTTACGAACAAGCAACGCTAAGATCCGGGGTTCAATTCCTCGCGGTAGACACAGCAGATAGCACAATTTGGCCTTTTTTCTGAAAAACAAACAAAGAGTTTTGGATATTTTTATTCTACATTTCATTTCGATACCAAGTACCTTATGTAAATATTATTTTAAAAATATTACTTCAACTAAATTATACACTGGAGAAGTTTGGCATCTGCTTTCCTGCCTTTAATAATGCCCCCCAGTGGAACAGCGGTATGTCTGCGGACTTACAACGCTAGAAACCGGGTTTCGATACCCGTGGTGGGCAGAGCACGGATAGCCCTTGTGTAGCTTTGTGCATAATTAAAAACAAACCCTTTAATAATTTCCTCAAACAGTAATGAATTACGAATTCAACTTGATTTAAGTTGCATCTGTCTTTAAATGGCAAGAAAAATTAACCAAGCCAGAATTCCTCTCTTTTCTAATACACATGCTACGTTAAGTTTTCAGGCACGCAATTCTGACCGGTAAATATTTCTAAACACTTTACTTTTGTTTGTTTGATATTTAACCAATCATCGACTTACTTTTCTTCTGTATAATCACTAAAATCTTAGATTAGTTTCTAAAAAAGATATTTCAATTATTTATTGTTTTGTTTAAACACAAAGCTAGACCACAAGCTATGTGCACTTTATCCACGACGGGTATCGAACTCCGCAATTTAGCGGCATAAGCCCGTAAGCCTAACAGTAGCTTCTGAAGTAAACTTTACTCAGGTTAGGTTATTTTAAGCAAGTTTGTGACATGTAAAGTAATTCGTACAGAAATTTATTATTTGTTTTTATTCCTCAACGTTTCGCGGTAAGATTTCGGACTTACAAAGCTAAAATCCTGGCTCGATCCCTGCGGCGAAGTGTGCACAGACAGCCCACTGTGTAGCTCCTCGCTCAAACAAATAAAATTATTCACAGTATAGAACATACACGTTCTTATTTTGTCAAATATAAATAACACTTTAACCGTATGTGTTAACAGTACTGTCTATTGTATGTCCATGTAACTACTTCTATATAAATATAACAGTACTGTCTGTTGTAT
>NW_013676694.1:0-8933 GCF_000517525.1 Limulus polyphemus | reverse complement strand
TAACTGAATATAGTGATATAGAGTTATGATTCTCCATATTTCAAGTTGTTGCAAGATTGTTACATCCATGAACATGAATGGTTATACATCACGTACAGAACCCCTGTGAAATAACTGAATATAGTGATATAGAGTTATGATTCTCCATTATTTCAAGTTGTTGCAAGATTGTTACATCCATGAACATGAATGGTTATACATCACGTACAGAACCCCTGTGAAATAACTGAATATAGTGATATAGAGTTATGATTCTCCATTATTTCAAGTTGTTGCAAGATTGTTACATCCATGAACACGAATGGTTATACATCACGTACAGAACCCCTGTGAAATAACTGAATATAGTGATATAAAGTTATGATTCTCCATTTTACTTTGTACCACAAGATCACACAAGTATTTATTTTAGGGTACGACTCTCCTCCTCTTTCGTCTTAAAGAAACGTATATTCAACTTCAGGATATCCTAATGCCCACGTTACTTAACACCATATAATGTGTGATAGTCACATACAGATTTGTATTGCTCTAATTATTTCAAGAGCTATTAACACCAATATTAATTTTACGTTAGTAATATTTTACTTATCATCTTACTGTAAAGATTAGTTAAGATTAACAAAAATATCCAATGAGACACGTTCTTCCCTATATCGAAGTAGACAAACTTACACTGGGACACGTCCTTTACTGTTCCAGAATCACACAGACAAAACTGACAGACGTGAACAAGTATCCAGGTGATAACCTAGAAAAGGTTAATGGGCAGTAAGAGCAGCATATTTACTGTTTACAGTACAGTACTGTTATAATACGATTACTGTTGTCGACATCTGATTCTGACATCTCAGAGTTAACAGCAATAAGGAAGATGAAAGATTCATTGGAATTACAGAAATTGCGATGAATTGGGCAGTTGTTTTTTATGTTATTAGTGTTTATAAACATCTTAATGATGGTTGGTTGTTACTCAGGATTCTACACAAAAGAATTCTAGTCCTAGAAAGAGGTACCGACACCTACCGTTATGTATGAGTTGTGGTTCAGTGTTAACAAATTTCTACAGTTATTATAACTAAAATAAACAATTAGAGCAATTTAGAATACAAATTAATATACAGGTCCCTAAGATATGCAAAGGGTTGCATCCCTATTTATCCTGCTAGGATCAGTAATAAAAAGTATACTTCAATAATTAAACGTACTTCAGTGTCTGTGATTTTGTCACAAATTTTAGGCCTATTGGTTTCTAATGCTTTCAGCATTTCAGTCGTAGCTTTTAAGTGTAACGTTGTGTATATAAATAACGTTTCAGTAAAACCTTTGTCTCTCATTCCATGTCAAATGACGAGGTCTGATAATGAGCTAAAGGGGTCTTACTCTTAGGCAACGACTTGGAGACAAGATATATGAAATGCTGTTCACAAACCCCTGAATTTGAATCCGAATAAATTAAGTTTCACGTCTGACTTGGCCAAATCAGAGAATAGTATTAGTAGTTTGAAAACAATTTATCTTACTGTAAAACATCACATGTTTACTGATATAAAACTGTAGCAGCTCAAAGTTCAATAATTATACTCAGGTTCAACTAAATACCGGCAACAAAAATGCGAACAGCCATTGCTCCGACAGACCGTTTTATTATTTTAATAATATTATACAATACGTTGTACGTTTTTCGTATGCTAAGCCCCACCCCGACACCCCTTAGGCCTACGAATCACAACAAAGAAGGTTAACGTAATGGGGTCTAATAGTAATAATAATAATAACACACAAATGTAATGTAATTCCAATAATTAAGAATAAAAATCATTATGATCAAGAAATATTTATCTTAAACAAGAAGTAAGTAAAATCTAAATTGTACATATGTGTTAAAGATGTTTTTCTTTTTCACCAGAGGTCATTAACATTAATCACAAACCTAAATTAATTTAGGTTATTATATGGTGAAGTAAAACGGACTCAAAACCCCATTGAAAGTCAAAATCAAAACTTAGCTCACTTGTAATGTTTGAAAAAAAGATATTGCCCGAAGAATTCGAAAGGAACGAAAGGCTTTCATGCCACTCAAAATTTCATAATGTTCACCTTTGGTATCAATTACAGATACTGTAATGTTGATGTAAGATAAAATAAGAACGATAAAATCAAACATATTATATCCATTCTTCCAGTACTCCTTAGGTTCAGAGTAAATCTTTATAAAGAATTCAATGGTGTAAATAGCCATGAAGATTTCATCAGAAGCCTCAATAACAATCCTTTCACGCCTCGTTGTGTTTTCCTGTGTATCCAAAGCAAGAACAATTGAGTTTAGAATAATCACCGATATAATAAGCTTATTGAACCATTCTGCTTTGGCGATTTTGTTTATAAATGTGTAGAACGTTATGTCCCATCTCTCTTTTACATTTTCTTTTAACATTGAGACTTTTTAACAAACTAAAACTTTAATAAAAAAAATTTGTTCAAATAAGTTAGTTTTAATGTTTATTTAGGCCTACAACTGGATAAGTTAGGCCTAGTTCGCTAGTACTAGTCTTAACACCAGTTTACTCTTTATACAAGATCAACTAAATAAACAACGAGCCAATGACCTAGTCGAAACTTTATTGACAGAACAGCATATACATATCAGATTTTGTGTTCCGGAGTATATACAAGATTGCGTAAGCAATTTTAATTGCCACAAGTGGAATATTTATTTCAAAAAAAATCGAAATTCATTACTGATAAACTGTATTAAAAGGCTCACAGAACGTTAAAAACAGTTTCCCGTTTTTAGATTTTTCTTTAAATTTTACAGCCGGTAAGAGCTAGAAACATATATTTTATATTTGTTTTTATAGTTCGGGACTTTATTATCTTTTTGTTATATTTTTCTGATTTACAAATGATAATTATAAAAGTAGGTAACTATATGCCTTTATATTTTATTGTTCTTGTTCAAGACAGTTCTTAAAATTATGCTTTCAGAACCTCGTCAGCTTTGCGTTGAGTAATTAAGAGACACATTTTGTTTTCGCTTAGTAAATTTTGTATATTTTAGATCATGTTTAATGTAATAATGACAGAAATATTTCCATTCTAGTAGTTGTGTATTTTTAATTGCTAAGCGTATAATGGCATCCTATCCATTCATGATTGATATTCGAGGTAAAGAAGAAGAAGAAAAAATCCAATAACTTTAACTGAGGGGGATAGGGGTTAACTTTAATTTAATGCTAACCAGGGGTAAAATTCGGCCGGTACTCATTACTCTTTAAGGCGATGCTAGTACCGGGACTTATTTCAGCTGCTTTGTTGTTTACACGTAGATTTTTTCTTTTTTCAAAAACAGGCCCATTTCATCCAGCTGAGTACCTTTATTTTTTATTTTGAGAATTTCAC
Source organism: Limulus polyphemus (assembly GCF_000517525.1). Lineage (NCBI taxonomy): Eukaryota > Metazoa > Arthropoda > Merostomata > Xiphosura > Limulidae > Limulus > Limulus polyphemus. The sequence continues at coordinate 5,531 of NW_013676694.1, read as the reverse complement.
CCCTGATGCCAACTAAATTTTCCATACCATATATCCAAGAATTTACAGTTTCTCAGAAACAAATGTCCTCATCCTCGTGTTATATGGTAGAAGATTAAGTGTTTCTCTCTTGATCGATAAAGGAAATCTCATTAAATTCTTATATCATTTTACTTTTGTTCTGTATTATTATTAAGACCTTTGGCTTTACCATAATATGAAATTGATATGATGATAAATTTCATTGTAGTTATGTTTTCAGTGTTTGAATTTAAATGTTTTAGAGGGGTCATGACCTGATATCAAGTAATTTCATAAAAGCACTCCAAGAATACCTAGAATGTTCGTTAATGTTAAAGATAGAGACTTTGCGAAATATCTAGAAACAAGTTGTTGTAACATTTCTATCGTTGACAGATTCTTTTAAATTATTAAGTGAAAACAATTTAATATTAAGTCCATGTGACGAGAAAAAACCAGCTTATTTCTTCCTTAACGTTTTTATAAGCTTGAACACTGTTATAACCTTTTAAGCAACGTCTACAAGTGACGCTAACTGCATTATTATAACGTAAAACAAATCAATTTACTTCTATAGAAGGCTTACATATAAGGAGATTTCTAGCTCTACACCAAGTCTTTCTTCAAAGTGTCTTTTGTATAGGCCTATAAAAATCTTGGACATAAGGACATTTCTAGCTCCACACCAAGTCTTTCTTCAAAGTGTCTTTTGTATAGGCCTATAAACATCTTGGACATAAGGACATTTCTAGCTCCACACCAAGTCTTTCTTCAAAGTGTCTTTTGTATAGGTCTATAAAAATCTTGGAAATAAGGACATTTCTAGCTCTACACCAAGTCTTTCTTGAAAGTGTCTCTTGTATAGGCATATAGACGTCTTACGTATAAGGATATTTCTAGCTCTACATCAAGTCTTTTTTGAAAATGTCTCTTGTATAGGCCTATAGACGTCTTACGTATAAGGATATTTCTAGCTCTACACCAACTCTTTCTTCAAAATGTCTCTTGTATAGGCCTATCGAAATCTTACAGATAAGGACATTTCTAGCTCCACACCAAGTCTTTCTTGAAAATGTCTTTTGTATAGGCATATAGACGTCTTACGTATAAGGATATTTCTAGCTCTACATCAAGTCTTCTTGGAAACGTCTTTAGTATAGACTTATAGAAGGCTTAAAATATATAATTCAGTAGCGTGTTATTTTTGCACACCGTGGATATCGAAACCAGATATTTAGTGTTTTAAGCCCCGAGATTGACCACTGAGCCACTTGGAGTATTTATTTTATTTGAGCGGACTATAGGAATATAATTTGCGAAGTCAACATGATTTTACTTATTTATATTATGTTTAAGTTGTATCACAAGCTTGGTTGGAGTTAGTAACAGACATGTGCTTTGTGTATAGGCCTGTAGATGGCTATACTTTTAGTTATGTACTGAGTTCTTGGAAACATTTGTTTGTTTGTACTTAAGGACAAAGCCACACTATAGGCTATCTGTGCTCTGCTCACCACGGGTATCGAAACCCGGTTTCTAACGTTGTAAACTTGGAAACGTCCACTGGTCTCTATACTGAACTGTTGACCCTTTCACTAGAAGTCCCCGGAAGTTATAAAGTGGCCTTTTTATTGGTCCCTTGAAAGCAGTTGCTAAGTTGTAACGTAGGGTTTTTAAGTTGTAGCTTGTATTTAATGGGAAAACGTCGGTGATGTGTGCTGATGGAATTGTAACAAAAGTCCAAGAGCTGGTCCTGTGTCATTTCACTGACAATTTTTGTGTTTCGTCCCCCCTCCCCATTACCCTGTAAATAAATTAACATGAATTGATTTGTCACTGCTAACATGTTATATTGTTAGATGTATACCGTATCTTAATTCCTACTTGCACTAACGTTAGTTAACTGAGGCTAACTTTGACTTTTGAGCACATATACCTTACTTTTTTTAAGTTTGGAGTTTTCTTTTAGTTTTATTATGATATGATAGTTTTAAACTCAATCGATTTCGTGCATCTTGAAATTTTTATACGAGAACCCGAACTGTTGAAAAAAAATGAATTGTAAAGATTCAAAGAGACAAGCGGAACCCAACAAAAAACTCCAGATTGTGCTCTCAGTATTTCAAAGAAGAATTTTTAGATAGAACGGGTCAAAATATTATGTCATATAGTTTTTAATTGTTGGATTCTTTTGCTAGATAGATTTTCCTTGTTACAAAACAAAGTAAATAAATGAAGTAAGTTGATATCATACCTAAACATATAGTATTGTCAAGAAACTAACCAATAGAATATTCTTAAGGGTACTTGAAATTAAATCTATATAAGTGTAATAGTAGTAGTGTCTGTTGTATGTCTATCTAACTAGTTCGTAGGACGTGGATGAATATTCACCAAAATTGGTATGGAGGATCATTGGGTCCATGTGAGGATACACACAGATTTTCAGTTTTGCGGTTTTTATGGGTGTTTTTTTGCCATTACCTCACCTCCTTTCATGTTCTAAGATAACCTTTCATTAATCAAGAGTTTGCATAACTTCAGTTCAGAAGACGGGTAATTGAGCTAGTATTGAAAATAATGTACGTTCTATCTGAGTAAGAACTTGACAAAACTGTACAGTCAGTGAATATTTGAAAGTTACGAATCGGCTATACCACTATTAATTTTAAAAGATCCTTTTCTGTATATAATCTGAAACAATGGTGGTGATTGCAATGTCTGTCAATGTAGACAGACTATACTTTCTTCCTTAGTGGCACTACAGCATCTCCGTAGAAGTTAACAGTTGATAAGAAATACGGTAATAATTACAACAGTCAAACAATATGTAATGAAGTACTTATTAAAAAATAAGGGGAAAATATAAATGACTATTGAATTTTATGTTGTTATTTATTTCTAGTTTGCCAAAAGGTGGACATCAATAAGAAAGTACATCAGTTCAAGAATGTATGACAGTGTTGTTCCAGATTGCGTTACCTCGAATATAACACCTGTACAGAGCGTTGTTCCAGATCATAGCTACGATGCGAGTGATAGTCCTGCAACCATAAAAATAAAAAATGACAAAAATAGTTGATCATTTGAACTCAGTTAGAAAAAATTAAGTTTTAACAACAAAAGAACAGACGTTTGAAACGAACTGTTATTTCATTAAAGGTGATTGTGAAAGCTCTGGAAACTAAAGGAAAGTCCACCAACGATTTTGTTACGCTAAACAGCTATTCTGATATCCTTTTAAATAAAAGGACATTGCTCATTAACTAAAGAACAGAACTGATTCGTACAGTATGTCCTCTAATTTTCTGGTAAATTGTCCTGACACTGCAGTTTTATTTCACTTAAGCCTACAGTTTTGTAAGAAGTGCTTTCAATCTCACTCTACCACACCCATCTGCTATTTGAAAGTGCTACAAAAGCACTAATTAGAAGCTGCTCTGGAATCAGTCGGTAATTTAGTAAGCCAAGAACATACATATATATTTACACCCGCGTGGCTGGTCCAGTCGTCAACCATATAAGAGGAGCATGTTCGATGATAGGGATTAAAACTCGCGACCCTCAGATTGCGAGGTAGAGTGCCCTAACCTCCAGGCCATGCCAGGCCCGAAATGGTGGTACAACATCCACAATGTATAGAGTTGTTTTTTTATAATTTTTCAAGTGGATATAGCACATTTATCAATTAATTATCTTATAATTTGTGACGTTAACGGTGAAAAGAAACATTTATATAAATACTGTTGGGTAATTCAATAGTACACGTACTTTATCGGCCTAGTTGTGTGAATATATGGTATTCAAAATAACAATATTATGCTCTATTGATAAACAATCAACTACAGCCAGGATCGGGGCATTTGCACAGGGTAGCACGTTCTTGGGGGCGACAAAAATGAATATCGAAATATTGGTTCTGGTTACCAGTAGTTCAATCAGCGTTTGCACAGGGCGACAAAACGCGTCCCGCCGGCCATGACTACAACATTTAACAGTTTTGTGCTCTTCAGTATTAACACTTGAATTGTGTTTATACTGTAATTTCAACCTCACAACAGGTTTCTTTAAAATTCTACCGAAATTTGTCACTTTCTTATTAATAATACAGCAAACACCTATCTACATTAAAAAAAAAACAATATTTCTATTCATATTTATAGGCGTTGACACTTGGGTAGGGAGAGGGGGACGTGCAGTAGCTGGGGAGAGAGGGGTCTGAGGAAGCATTGTGAACCTCCAGTGGAGTCTGGGTTAGAGCCTCAATTGTGATTAAACTCCCTTTTGAGAATTAGTAGCAGCATGGTACAACAGAGGACATACACTCCCTGAGAATGTTATCATGAAGCTGTCTTGTACATTATATATTTACATACATAAAAAGCATGTACAACAGAGGACATACACTCCCTGAGAATGTATCATGAAGCTGTCTTGTATATTATTTATTTACATACATAAAAAGCATGTACAACAGAGGACATACACTCCCTGAGAATGTCATCATGAAGCTGTCTTATACATTATTTATTTACATACATAAAAAGCATGTATAACAGAGGACATACACTCCCTTAGAATGTTATCATGAAGCTGTCATGTATATTATTTATTTACATACATAAAAAGTTCATTAATCCAGTCCTGAATAAGCGGAACGCCGTTCCGGACCTTTCTGCCCCAACTGAAACCCTGAGTCTTAAGAACTTTTAGCTAACTTTGCAGTTTGACACTGGACATTTTAAGCAATAGAGTTATACAAACTTCAGGTGTTAAGTACACGTGTCCAAGGCATTTTCAGATATTCATTGTTGTATGTCTAGTTGTAGTACTCATTATATTCTACAAACTTCAGGTGTTAAGTACACGTGTCCAAGGCATTTTATAATGAGTACTACAACTAGACATACAACAATGAATATCTGATTCTAAAAATTTCAGGTGTTAAGTACACATGTCCAAGGCATTTTATAATGAGTACTACAACTAGACATATAACAATGAATATCTGATTCTACAAACTTCAAGTGTTAAGTATCAGAAAGTACACGTGTCCAAGGCATTTTATAATGAGTACTACAACTAGACATACAACAATGAATATCTGATTCTACAAACTTCAGGTGTTAAGTATCAGAAAGTACACGTGTCCAAGGCATTTTATAATGAGTACTACAACTAGACATATAACAATGAATATCTGATTCTACAAACTTCAGGTGTTAAGTACACGTGTCCAAGGCATTCTATAATGAGTACTACAACTAGACATACAACAATGAATATCTGATTCTACAAACTTCAGGTGTTAAGTACACGTGTCCAAGGCATTCTATAATGAGTACTACAACTAGACATATAACAATGCATATCTGATTCTACAAACTTCAAGGGTTAAGTACACGTGTCCAAGGCATTCTATAATGAGTACTACAACTAGACATATAACAATGCATATCTGATTCTACAAACTTCAAGGGTTAAGTACACGTGTCCAAGGCATTCTATAATGAGTACTACAACTAGACATA
>NW_013676693.1:15647-17054 GCF_000517525.1 Limulus polyphemus | reverse complement strand
ACATTGTTCATGGTATATCCTTATATCATTTAAACATAATTTATGATATATATCTATGTCATTTATAACATTGTTCATGGTATATCCTTATATCATTTAAACATAATTTATGATATATATCTATGTCATTTATAACGTTGTAATGGTATATCCTTATATCATTTAAACATTATTTAAGAAATATCTTTTGGAAATTATTTATGTAGTATCACAACAAATATGGAATACGAAGATTTTATAACCACAGCCTTCGGTCCCGGGCTACATAAAATAAGCCATCTTTTGTCTGTGTTTGTTTCAACTGAAGATCTCTGACAGTCTGTAGATCTGCTAGAAACCCCGCCACCACGGCAAGTAACGAAACAGTAACATGAAGACGTAAAATGATTAAACTTCTGGTCGCGTAAACGTGCAAGAAAAAAGTCAAACATTCTCGAAACCAGATATAATAAAAGGTCACATAACTCCTGACAGATTGATATTTGGAATAACAAAATTTTCCAGATGCTATCAAATATTAATTCTCAGTTGTTCAGAATCAAGATTTCAAAGCGAGAGATGAAGAATTAAGTTTTATTCAGACTGTTCAATATAACCTACAGTATTAAGTATTATTCAGACTAGTCAGTATTTACGTACAGTATTAAGTATTATTCAAACTGGTCAGTATAACCTACAGTATTAAGTTTTATTCAGACTGGTCAGTATAACCTACAGTATTAAGTTTTATTCAGACTGGTCAATATAACCTACAGTATTAAGTTTTATCCAGACTGGTCAATATAACCTATAGTATTAAGTTTTATCCAGACTGGTCAATATAACCTACAGTATTAAGTATTATTCAGACTGGTCAGTAGTTACGTACAGTATTAAGTATGATTCAAACTGGTCAGTATAACCTACAGTATTAAGTTTTATTCAGACTGGTCAGTATAACCTACAGTATTATGTTTTATTCAGACTGGTCAGTATCACCTACAGTATTAAGTTTTATTCAGACTGGTCAATATAACCTACAGTATTAAGCTTTATTCAGACTTGTCAATATAACCTACAGTATTAAGTATTATTCAGACTGGTCAGTATACCCTACAGTATTAAGTTTTATCCAGACTGGTCAATATAACCTACAGTATTAAGTTTTATTCAGACTGGTCAGTATTTACGTACAGTATTATGTTTTATTCAGATTGGTCAGTATAACATAAAGTATTAAGTTTTATTCAGACTGGTCAGTATAAGTACAAGTTTAAGAAATTCTAGGTTTATAAATTTAATACTTCTAATAATATCAATACGTACTCTGGGTTTATATAGCTTATATTTTACAGTATTAATACCTTCTCCAGGTTAATCTAGGTTCTACTGTTGTAACGTGTTCTATCGTTAAGTGAGTTCTTTTGA
>NW_013676693.1:12903-14711 GCF_000517525.1 Limulus polyphemus | reverse complement strand
TCAAAAGAACTCACTTAACGATAGAACACGTTACAACAGTAGAATTATTTGATAAGATTACCGAATTAGTTTATTTCTTCTGTATCGTTTGTTACAGGATACTTTCACCTCTAATACTATTGTAGGCCTCAGATCACAAATAAAATTTTCACTTTCAATATAATTTTTTTTTTACTAATCGACAGATTAACTATTGCGCCTTCTAGCTAACGTATAAATTAGAACATTAATAATACTGCATTCAAGGATATTTATAACAATGTTTAATACGTTTAATTCGTTTAATATTTAAAATAATGTTTAAAACAACTGGAATCAGTTTTTTTTGTTTTACTGTACAGTATTAATAAGTTATCTGGGTCAGTATAAACATGAAACAGTAATGATATTGTTTTCAAAAGTTTCATCACTTTTCATAGTTATAAGTTATGATTAGTGAAGTAGAAGTTATGAAAATTTTGCAGTTATGTCTTTCAAATAGAAGGTTTTATTTCAGAGCTGTTATTGCCAGTTACAAGTGCACTCAGTTCTTTTTCTCGGTTTTACTCTTGTTTTTAAAGATTCCTCGTATACAACCTACATTCCCTGAGAAGTCAGTGCCAAACAGTGGAGACAAGAACGCCCTTTTCTTGTCGTCTCATTGCTACGCAAATTTCATACTTCAGGCCGAGAAATTTTACAGATTCTCCAGTTTTATTCGCTCTTACCGAGTGTAGTTTAGACTGAACGCCTGATTGTGACAATCTAGTAACGATACCTACAGCATTTCACAGTCGGTTGTTGACGTATGCAAATCTATGTTAACATCAAGCATTAAATATACTTATTATCAACTCCAGCTGAGGCTGGGAAACACTAAAATAAAACTTGAACCGGGTTTCATACCAAGTTTTCAGATCATGCCGGTGTTTTCAAGTTAGTAAAGTTCGTATGAATAGAGGTTAATGTACTATCTGTTTATAAAGATGTTTGTAATGTTCGTCCTAAGCCTAAAGTAGCTCGCTGTCGTATCATGTACTCTCAAGTTCAATTAGCAGTGGAACCGAAACCCAAGCGTAACAGTGAAAATAACAGTACGAATTTATTAAAATTATTAAAAAATACTAATTTGATGAAAATCGTGCTAGACTACAGATGATTTTTATCAAACTTTATCTAATTAGATACTGTGCATTTGAAACCCGACCCGAAGAAAAGTAGCGTTTCAGTACAATATTGTGTTTGTTCCAAGTCTTTACTCAGGAAGTCGTATGTTCCACTTCAGGATTCATCACAGTTGTTAGGCCTAATAAACTTCTTTCTTTCACCAGGCTATAATACTACTAGGACATATCACAGTTGTTAACCCTAATAAATTTCTTTATTCGCCAGGCTTCAATACTGCTAGGACTCATTACAGTTATTAGACCTAATAATTTCTTTCTCCTGCCAGGCTATAATACTGCTAGGACTCATCACAGTTGTTAAGCCTAATAAATTTCTTTATTCCGCCAGGCTACAATACCGCTAGGACTCATTACAGTTATTAGACCTAATAAATTCCGTTCTTTTGCCAGGCTAGAGTACTTCTAGGACTCATCATAACTGTTAGGTCTAATAAGCTTCTTTCTTTCGCCAGGCCACAATGCTGCTAAGACTCATTGCAGTTGCTAGGCCTAATACGTTTATTTCTTTCAACAGGATACGATACAGTAGGACACGTCATAGTCATTAGGCCTAATAACCCTTTTACTTTCGCCAGACTATATAACTGCTAAGTCTCACCACACTTGACTGGCCTAATAAGCTTCTGTTGCGTCATCGAGATC
>NW_013676693.1:3999-11903 GCF_000517525.1 Limulus polyphemus | reverse complement strand
TTATTGACGTTCGTTCGTTATAGCGTTTGTTTTAGCGCGATTGTTGAAAATAAGTGTATCGTAAAGTTGTATTCGGAAAGAATAAACCAGTTTTATTAAGTAAAGACTTGTATCGCTAAAGTTTCGTCGGAACGAAGTTACGGAAAATTAATTAACACACGGAGACGTAACACTTCTTTCTTTCGCCAGTATACAATACTGAATACTCTTATGACATTTAAAATAACATAAAATCGCCGTGTGTTATGTCATATTATTTCTTGTTTTTATAGACGATCCACAGACACTATGCTATGTCACGTGGTTTCTAATTTTTATAAAAGATATACAAACACTGTGAAAGAAATGAAAATAAATCAAAATGTATTTGAACCCATCCATTCCACTAATCTGGCAATCATGAACAATGTTCATATTCTAATGGAATTTTAATCTGTGGTCTCACTAAAATGTTACTCTTTCAAACGTAACATCATAATAACCTTTACATTAAAGTAATTAAAAGAACCACTTGTCGCTCTTGCAGAACTATGAGTAATGATAACATAAAATTATCGAGTCCTAACAAATGTTAGTCTACCTTCCAACAATAACTCAAACAACGCAGTTAAAATAAATTAGTGTATTTTAAATCAAGCTAGAAAGTAAAGACGTAGATAAAGACCGATTTGAACAAATAAACTCTCGTACTTTTGGAAATTTAAGTAATATGTGTTCATGAAACGTTCTAGCGTTAACTGTAGTCATGGGAAATACATAAATATATTTCAGCTGTTGAAATAGTACTACTTGTTGAAAACTCCCCAAACAACTAAAGTAGCTGTTATATTTACACTTGTTTCTGTTTAAAATCTGACTTCATATTCAGTTTCTTTACGTTTTTGGCTATTAGACCATATCACTAACATTTTAAAACTATCTGAGGAATGAGATTGAGCCTGTGTTTGTGTGTGTCGAAGTTCGAGAGAATCGAATCCCTGTAGGATCAGAATAGAACAGATTCTGCTGGGTAAGATAGAAATGATTAGCTTCTAAGTATCAAGAATAACTCGGAGATTACTGATTCTCTTGGGAAAAAGAAAAAACTTAATCTGAGTAGAAAAAAAACTTTACACCTTCTACGAGATCGATAGAGAATGGATATCTCATCGAGAGTGATTCTGTTACAGAAACAGAAAACTGATTCCCTGTGGGAAGAAAAGTAAAGTGAGACCATGTAGACAATTCCTACAGGAGTGTGTCAAACTGTGTGGAAACAACAGAAAGTTCGCGAAGAAACGATAGATAACTGATATCCTAAGGAATTAGAATGGGTTCATTCTGCAAGAGAAAGAGACTGAGTAGATGGTAAGAAGAATGCTGAGGGGGGAACGACATTCGACTTTGTAAACGGAACGACAATTAATTGAGGCTGTGTAAAAACGACTGGTTACTATAGTAAGGAGAGAGGACTGGCTACTATAGTAAGGAGAAAGGACTGACTACTATAGTAAAGAGAGAGGACTGACTACTATAGTAAGGAGAGAGGACTGACTACTATAGTAAAGAGAGAGGACTGGCTATTATAGTAAGGAGAGAGGACTGGCTACTATAGAGAGGAGAGAGGACTGGCTACTATAGAGAGGAGAGAGGACTGGCTACTACAGTAAGGAGAGACGACTGACTACTATAGTAAGGAGAGAGGACTGACTACTATAGTAAGGAGAGAGGACTGGCTACTATAGTAAGGAGATAGGACTGGTTACTATAGTAAGGAGAGAGGACTGGCTACTACAGTAAGGAGAGAGGACTGACTACTATAGTAAGGAGAGAAGACTGACTACTATAGTAAGGAGAGAGGACTGACTACTATAGTAAGGAGAGAAGACTGACTACTATAGTGAGGAGAGAGGACTGGCTACTACAGTAAGGAGAGAGGACTGACTACTATAGTAAGGAGAGAGGACTGACTACTATAGTAAGGAGAGAGGACTGGCTACTACAGTAAGGAGAGAGGACTGACTACTATAGTAAGGAGAGAAGACTGACTACTATAGTAAGGAGAGAGGATTGACTACTATATTAAGGAGAGAGGACTGGCTACTACAGTAAGGAGAGAGGACTGACTACTATAGTAAGGAGAGAGGACTGGCTACTATAGTAAGGAGAGAGGAGTGACTACTACAGTAAGGAGAGAGGACTGGTTACTATAGTAAGGAGAGAGGACTGACTACTATAGTAAGGAGAGAGGATTGACTACTACAGTAAGGAGAGAGGACTGACTACTATAGTAAGGAGAGAGGACTGGTTACTATAGTAAGGAGAGAAGACTGACTACTATAGTAAGGAGAGAGGACTGGCTACTATAGAGATGAGATAGGACTGGCTACTATAGAGAGGAGAGAGGACTGACTACTATAGTAAGGAGAAAGGACTGGCTACAATAGTAAGGAGAGAGGACTGACTACTAAAGAGAGGACTTATTCTGTGTTGTATTGAGTGCAGACTGATCGTTTTTGTAACTAGATGGATTGATTTTATGTTCAATCAAAAGTAAAAACTGGTCCTTGTTGACTGTGTTTTTACCATGAAAATTCGATAACGACATTCTTTCTAGTTTTACACCCTCTAACTTATTTTAAAATCTGAAATATCCTTATTCTTATCCATTGCCTGGTTATTTGAACCGTGCCTTTATATGGATAAGAACAAGGATCTTTCAGATTTTAAAATGACAAGTAAAACTAGAGCCCATTGCCTAGTTACTTGAACCGTGCCTTTATATGGCTCTAGCTTTATTTGTCATTTTAAAATCTGAAATATCCTTGTTCTTATCCATTGCCTGGTTGTTTGAACCGTGCCTTTATATGACTCTAGTTTTATGTCCGATGCAAACCCTGTACACATTTCGTGGTCTTTCTTGACGTTTTCGGGTTAGGTGTGATCTAATTGTTAATGTGCCGAACGGTGTATCTGAGGATCCAAAGTTCGCGTCCCCTTGCTGTGAAGCTATGGGTATTGTATACAAGTGACGGTCAAGTTCCATTATTCTAGTAGAGTGACCCTTCTAGTCAGTCAGTTCAAAATTAGGGACGTCCAGCTGATGGTCTTTATACAAACTTCATATACTCATGGAAGAAGTGAGAGTTTAATGTCTTGTGGTTGCACCTTTAGGAAGAAGTTGTTGCCAAACATTTGTGTGAACACGTTTATTGACACACATATTTTTAAAGAGAGTGAAAAAATGTGTGAATTCTTGAAAAAAGTAAAACTCCAGTCCTTAATCACGGATCAGATCAAGATTTGTAGTAGCATTAATCACGGATCAGTTCAAGATTTGTAGTAGCATTAATCACGGATCAGATCAAGATTTGTAGTAGCATTAATCACGGATCAGATCAAGATTTGTAGTAGTGTTAATCACGGATCAGATCAAGATTTGTAGTAGCGTTAATCACGGATCAGATCAATATTCGCAGTAGTGTTAATCACAGAAAAGATCAAGATTTGCATTAGTAGTGTTAATTACGGATCATATAAAAATTGTGCTAAGATTAATCAGGGATCAGATTAAGATTTGTAGTAGCGTTAATCACGGTTGAGATCAAGATTTGTAATAGTGTTAATCATAGCTTAGATCAAAATATTCCGCGAACTCGTGATGCCTTTCATGCATAACGATAAGTTATTTAATAAGTGGGTTTAAATTATATATTTTAGTCCACCATTTTCTACTAGAGTATCAAACGAAAAAAAGTAATTATTCTGCGATTTCCTATAAAATAGAGACAGAAAACTTTCTTATTCCAACATAGTTATTACTGGGTTCTTGAATCAATATGACAGAATTATCATCACAAGTAATTATTATTTCTAATCTGATTGAAAACTCTGTTCTAGAAATATAAGTAACGGATACCAAAGACTTTTCGGTTTTCACCTGAAGGTTTATTTTAAAGCTACCGAATAACTAAAAGCTCTAAATCGTGAAATTATTTATCGATTTATTAATCTGAGAAATAGACAAGATCGTAAGTTTTGGTTATAATTGGGGAAGTTTTGTTAATACCTAGTTCATTAGGGAAGAAAACAGTAGCTTATCACGTGTGAATAGGTTGATAATCAGAAAGCTACATTGATTTAGAACTGGGCGTTTTGTAAGAAAAGGCAGAAAAGTTCTTGGTCCTTTATAAAAGCTGTTTTCAACCTTAATGAACTCTTGCTTCATAGCACTTGGTAATAATTAGTTTACCCTGCAAAGACTTATCAGCTAAGCGTGTTAACAAATATTAATTGTTTTCCAAAATCTTTCATTTTTCGGTTGTAACGAATGTAAGGCGAGTCATTCTTATTGTTGGCGTTCCAAAAATACCAATAAAACTAACTGTTCATTGTTATTCCTTCTGCTGTGGTCGTGGATATATATATATAACTTTGCAACTTTATCGACCAAATCAAATAAGAAAATATATTTACTTATTGATGTATTTGGTATATATCTAAAACTAGTAGGTTCAATAAATTTATTGCTGAATTTTGTAACAGGTAAAATAATACAACCCGACAAAATAGTGAAATACAACAATGAACTTTACAAAAACAAGGCTTAGTAGAAGTAGAATACTCCAGTGTTCTATTACTACAATTAGAAATATAAACAGTTGGTTATTATTTATACTGATAAACAGAAACTGTTATTAATTCTGTTCTTATTACTTCATTTATTTAGATATTAATAACCTTGTTCTCGGTAATTACTTTGGTCTGTTACTAATATTCTAAGTATTATTTGTGATTAACCCCCTCACTATTTCTCGAGAGTATTCAGTAACATTAATGCTGTTTGATATGATTACTCGTTACACTCTTACTTACAATCTGTTTTACTTATTATTCAGTTTTACTGGTTACTTAAAACCTGTTTTACTTTATTATTTAGTTTTCCTGGTTACTTACAACCATGTTTTACTTTTAACCAGGAAAACTAAATAATCTTACAACCTGTTTTACTTTATTATTTAGTTTTCCTGGTTATTTACAACCTGTTTTACTTTATTATTTACTAAAACGTTATTTACATGAATATTTTCTTCGCTTTTATAAGACTAATGTAGTTTACAATCTATTATAATTATCACTGGTTAGTCACAAGCCGGTTTACATTATCATTTATTTGAATTTTTTCTTCAATATTTATTAAACCGCTATTTAGTAGACTGCTTTATTTGGTTATTTAGTAGACTGCTTTATTTGAATATTTAGTATACTATATTATTTGGTTACTTCGTAGACTACTTTATTTGGTTATTTAGTAGACTACTTTATTTGGTTATTTAGTAGATTACTTTATTTGGTTATTTAGTAGACTACTTTATTTGGTTATTTAGTAGACTACTTTATTTGGTTATTTAGTAGACTACTTTATTTGGTTATTTAGTAGACTACTTTATTTGGTTATTTAGTAGACTACTTTATTTGGTTATTTAGTAGACTACTTTATTTGGTTATTTAGTAGACTACTTTATTTGGTTATTTAGTAGACTACTTTATTTGGTTATTTAGTAGACTACAGTCTACTAGTTATACAGCTGAAATTTTCTTATCTAAATAAAGAGTTTACAAGTTTTACAAGCTACATCAGATATAGAAAGATAAGGATTGATTATACATCAGATGAAAATTAGAAAACTTGGTTATAGATCAAGAGTAGTATTAGAAAGGTTCTTTGTTTGGATGATAAACAGAAGCGACATCACATGAGTTAAACATGAGTTTACTCATAGGCCAGAAACAACTTTATTTAGGTCTTTCGTAGTTACTCGTAATCACAAATGTGAAGCAGCTTGAACAAAGACATGTTTATACTGCAGTCTTGTCATTAAATACAACAAGTTGAACAGAAACTTTTTACGATCTGGATTTTGGAAACATCTGTTTCTCTGAAAGGAAAAGGTCTTTTGATATCACAAGAAATTTCTACTGACATAAACAACGTATCATCCATTAGTTAGAGTTTATACAAATCTCTACGCTTCGTTTGTACTAGTTTTATTGGTTTTGTAGAAGTTTCCAGTGATTGGGTGATTCCATTTAAATTGATTCGATAAAAAACTGTAGCTTCATCAGTTATTCATGCTTTGGTTTTTTTTTGATACAGTTACAAAATGTAAAGTAAAGTTAGTGGTAGTTGATTGTAAGTTACAATACAGTGTTGAATACATCACACAGATACGTGAGTAACTATCAAACTAATATTGTTAAATTTAGTCCTAACCTAACGCAAATCACATAAGAACACTATTGTTAATTTTAGTCCTAACCTAACTTATGTTGATAATGTTAATTTTAGTCCTAACCTAACGCACATCACATAGAAACATAAGTGACTATAAACACTAATAATGTTAATTTTAGTCCTAACCTAACGCACATCACATAGGAACATAAGTGACTATAAACACTAATTATGTTAATTTTAGTCCTAACCTAACGCACATCACATGAAAACATAATAAATTATCAAGACTAATATTGTTAATTTCAGTCCGAATTTAATTTAACGTACAATCACATATAACTTGGATAGATATCCAAACTAATGCAGAAGATGATTTACAAAATCCATAAAATGATTTTGTAATGGTGAGAAAGAATCTAAAGATGTTTGTCGAACCGTCTTAAGATATAATTATTAATCCATCAGGTGTCTCTTCGTTTAAGCTAAGGAAAATTCCAATATTAAGCCTTTTTATAGGTTTAACTACTGTATTTAACAACAGTATTACGTAAGAGATATTTGATTTGTAAATATCACACATGATAATTTGATTTGGTTTTCTCCATATAAAGATCTGCTCTAGTAAAACCAATATAAACAAAAAACATTGGCTTACTTTGAACACAGAAAATAAAATATTCATCGACAAAACTAATAAATCAAAGTATTTTAAGATTATCGTTGTTTTCAAGTTTCTATTTCGTTTTTAATCAAGATTACACCCACCTAGAGGCCTAAGGTTGTTTTTAATTAATTATCACATTAATGATGCTGTTCGATCAACCACGATGTCATATTAACTTCCATACATCGTTTGTGAAAGTCCACAGCTGGAAAACGCCATCTTTGAAACTCGAAGTCATTGATAAGAAAAGATGGCAGGAAAATTGCATTACCAACATTCACCTTTGAGTCAGAGTGTTCTAAAATAGCCGATGACACGAAAACATGTAAGATAAATCGATCAGACGGCAAAGCTCAGATAAAGTACACATCAAGACACTGCAATTATGAAAAGTAATTAAAGAAGTTTTAATTAGTAATGTTCTATTGATGTTTAAATTAACGGTAAAGCCTGTTTTGTAACAGGAAAGATTATGATGTTATTAAAACGAAAACCAGAAATAATTTCATTGATAAATTTGTTAGAAAGCTATTGAGTTTTTTTGAAAACGAAAACTTTGATTTCTGTTTGAATATTTATTACTTTAAAGCACAACAAGTCACTAGCTTTCCTTATTTGTAATGTAAAAAATTATTGCTATTCTTCGTGGTTTGGTGCTTCCCAGTAACATCGAGGACTTAATGATGCAAAAGACCAGGTTTCGATATCCGTGGTGAGTATGGCACAGATAGCCCATTGTGTAGTTCTGGGCTTAACAATGAACAAACAGATCATTGTTCAGTCAAGAGATATAAAATCAGAGTATCGAAATTCCAACCACTAGTGTGATTACCTACTCATTAATTAAACATGGAATGTGTTGTAAACAGACTTATTGTTTAAAGTTATAAATTAAACATGGACTGTGTTGTAAACAGACTTATTGTTTAAAGTTATAAATTAAACATGGACTGTGTTGTAAACAGACTTATTGTTTAAAGTTATAAATTAAACATGGAATGTGTTGTAAACAGACTTATTGTT
>NW_013676693.1:0-3343 GCF_000517525.1 Limulus polyphemus | reverse complement strand
ATTATCCGTTCATCAGTGAGATAGTCTTCGGGTGACTATTATCCATTCAACAGTGAGATAGTCTTCATGTGACTATTATCCGTTCATCAGTGAGATAGTCTTCGGGTGACTATTATCCGTTCAACAGTGAGATAGTCTTCATGTGACTATTATCCGTTCATCAGTGAGATAGTCTTCAGGTGACTATTATCCGTTCAACAGTGAGATAGTCTTCGGGTGACTATTATCCGTTCAACAGTGAGATAGTCTTCATGTGACTATTATCCGTTCATCAGTGAGATAGTCTGCAGGTGACTATTATCCGTTCAACAGTGAGACAGTCTTCAGGTGACTATTAACCATTCAACAGTGAGACAGTCTTCAGGTAACTATTATCCGTTTATCAGTGAGATAGTCTTCAGGTGACGATTATCCGTTCATCAGTGAGATAGTCTTCAGATGACTATTATCCGTTCAACAGTGAGACAGTCTTCAGGTGACTATTATCCGTTCAACAGTGAGACAGTCTTCAGGTGACTATAAACCATTCAACAGTGAGACAGTCTTCAGGTGACTATTATCCGTTCAACAGTGAGATAGTCTTCAGTTGACTATTATCCGTTCAACAATGAGACAGTCTTCAGGTGACTATTATCCGTTCATCAGTGAGACAGTCTTCAGGTGACTATTATCCGTTCATCAGTGAGATAGTCTTCAGGTGACTATTATCCGTTCATCAGTGAGATAGTCTTCAGATGACTATTATCCGTTCACCAGTGAGATAGTCTTCAGATGACTATTATCCGTTCATCAGTGAGATAGTCTTCAGATGACTATTATCCGTTCACCAGTGACATACTCTTCAGATGACTATTATCCGTTCATCAGTGAGATAGTCTTCTGATGACTATTATCCGTTCAACAGTGAGATAGTCTTCTTTTGTCGATACCTTCGGTCGTAATCCCAATAATATCTCATGAGATTCGCACAGACTGAAAGATTAATTTATTACAAAGTTGATGATACAAAACATTCCTAATGTATATATAAATGAAAAGATAATAAAAGTGAAATATATCGCATACATTACAAATCTCAAGCAACACTATTAATTAACATTGACAACATCAAAGAAAGATGTGGGGGGGGATATAAGTTTACTTCCCACCTTAACTTAGAAAATTATTACTGTTTACAACTTCTTGTCCGAGATTCATACATAAACTTGATTTATAAATGCTATTCGTGCTCATCAGAATTTGGCATCCGCTTTATGTTAGTCCTCTAAGTTGTATTTCATCAGAACTGTGTTTCTGGAAATATTTTGAAAAATGGATGGTGCTTAAGATTTAGGGATGTTTCGTGGTAAGTGTAAGGCAGTCTCTTGTTAACAGGGAAAGTTTTATAATGTTCAGATTAATTAAACTTGTTGTTGATAAAATATCTCTGACGCGTAATTTACGTGACAACAGAGAATTAATGGGAACGATTTTATTGATCTGTGACACTACAAAGAAATTATTACAAGTCGCAGGTTAATTAACTTTACCTTATCTCAAGGTTTTACACAGGAGTTACAGACACATTAGTCACAGAAAATAAATTACTTTTTTTATATAAATCTTATTATTCAAATGTAAGATGAATTCTGACGTCGTTGCTAAATTTATTTTATTTTTCAATCAAATCGGTCTCTTAAGTATTTTTTTTTGGAAGCCTTGAAGGATAAGTTGATTATTTTAGTTTTCCGCTTACTCTCATTATGTCTTTTTATGTTTGATCGATTTTCATTCCGTTGACCGCTAGGTTTCTAAAGCAATACATAATTGAGATGAAAAAAACAAGATTATATAATTATGATTTCACATTATATTGAAATGTGAAAATAGGCCGAAAGGTGTAAGGAAGAGATAGGGAAAATTTCTTTATACATGTTCATATTGATAAAATAATTCATATTTTAAATATGTGAAAAACGTTTATGCAAAATCGGGTTTCTGTTTTATAATTGAAAGTTGTTTAAAGAACTCCGGTTTCTGTTTTATAATTGAAAGTTGTTTAAAGAACTCCGGTTTCTGTTTTATAATTGAAAGTTGTTTAAAGAACTCCGGTTTCTGTTTTATAATTGAAAGTTGTTTAAAGAACTCCGGTTTCTGTTTTATAATTGAAAGTTATTTAAAGAACTCCGGTTTCTGTTTTATAATACATATCAAACGGAAGGAAGAATCTAAAAGAAACCGGAGTTCTATAAACATCTTCAACTTACTAAAACGTAACTAGAAAGCTATAAGTATCTTCAACTGAACAATCAAACAGAAACCGGTGTTCTGTAAACATTTTCCACTTACCAGAGAGAAACCGAATATTCTAAAATCATCTTCTACTTACGAAACAGAAACCGGAGTTCTTTAAACAACTTTCAATTATAAAACAGAAACCAGAGTTCTTTAAACAACTTTCAGTTATAAAACAGAAACCGGAGTTCTTTAAATAACTTTCAAGAAGATGTTTATAGAAAATCCTTTGATAAATGTAATGTGTTTATAGTTGCTGTTCAGTAAGTGAAGGATTCTTTTAGATTCTTCCTTCCGTTTGATATGTAGAAGATGTTTATAGAACTCCGGTTTCTCTATGGTCAGTTGAAGATGTTTACAGAACTCTGGTTTCTCTATGGTAAGTTGCAAATGTTTAAAGAACCCTGGTTTCTCTATGGTAAGTTGCAAATGTTTAAAGAACCCTGGTTTCTCTATGGTAAGTTGCAAATGTTTAAAGAACCCTGGTTTCTGTTTGATATATGAAATTTTTGTAGAGAACTCTGGTTTCTCTATGGTAAGTGTAAGATGTTTATAGAACTCCGGTTTCTCTGTAGTAAGTTGAAGATGTTTAGAGAACTGCGGTTTCTGTTTGATTTGTAGAAGATGTTTAAAGAACTCTGGTTTCGCTATGGTAAGTGGAAAATGTTTATGTGTTACAATTAGCTTTATGTGTTATATAAAAGGGGTGACTAGCTGTGTAAGTGTTTATAATTAGCTCTATGTGTTATATAAAAGGGGTGACAGCCTGTATAAGTGTTTATAATTAGCTCTATGTGTTATATAAAAGGGGTGACTACCTGTGTAAGTGTTTATAATTAGTTCTATGTGTTATATAAAATGGGTGACTACCTGTGTAAGTGTGTATAATTAGCTCTATGTGTTATCTAAAAGGGGTGACTACCTGTGTAAGTGTTTATAATTAGCTCTATGTACAATATAAAAGGGTGACTACTTGTGTAAGTGTTTATAATTAGCTGTATGTGTTATATAAAAGGGTGACTACTTGTGTAAGTGTTTATAATTAGGTCTATGTATTATATAAAAGGGT
>NW_013676692.1:11950-17150 GCF_000517525.1 Limulus polyphemus | reverse complement strand
GTGTTACGGTGACGTTCTATAACTTTCCCCAAGTGCTCGGTGTTTACTATTTTATACTTCTTTACTGTAGTTGTTTACTTTCATTATCCTTATTTCAACATAATCTGTGTATTGTAAAACTGTTCTAGAACGTCTTGTTTATAGCCCACTAATTATGAGCTCTACGTATACAGCCAGCAGAGAGGCAGCATTCACTTTCGCCATCTCAGCAGCTGGGCTGGTTCACGTGATTTCAAGATCCTGCCGTGATGGCAAGCTCTCGAGCTGTGGCTGCGGCCGAGCTCTTAGGCCTAAGACGCTTCGCCGCGACTGGATTTGGGGAGGCTGCGGTGACAATATAGAGTACGGTTATCGTTTTACTGAAGGATTTGTTGACGTTCGAGAGAGAGAAAACAAATACACGATCGGATCCACTGAGCAAGGAAGAAAACTGATGAATCTACACAATAACGAAGCTGGAAGAAGGGTAAGTTAAGTACGATACTATCAGACATATTGTAGGCAATACATGTATAATTATACCGAATAACGTAGACGATATTAAAACCTAACTTTACAGTTTTCACTTACGTAATCTGCATTTCATTGATAAAAAAAATATAATTAATTATCCAAGTTTAGTCTTCATTCTAAAAATAATAAAAGTTATTGAGTTATTATTTATGTGATTCGTTATACACTGTCTTGTTTAATGGTTTGAATTGAAGAATGAAAAACTTAAAACAGGTTGTGTAGAAACATGTGGCGGAGTGTGTTTTTATGAAGAATTATTGCTAGCTTTATTAATACGCAACTAGCACTTCTGATTTAAAATATTGTGCTCATGGAACTGAAAAAAAAATGAAGGATTTGTGGACTTACAACGTTAGAATCCGGGTTTCGATACCCGTGGTGGGCAGAGCACAGATAGCTCATTTTATAGCTTTGTGTTTAATTACAAAGAAACAAACTTTTGTTTCTGCTGTTCATTCGTCTTATTTTGTCTAATTCCATATGAACGAACGATTAACTTGAAGACTTTTTATACTACATATATATTTATTATCTGCTATTCTCTACGCCAGTTGCAACGAGACAAATGTTATAAAACAGTTTTATTTCTAACAGAATGATTATGTGCGTGTTCCGGGAAAAAATGAGACGTTTTGTCATGTTTATGTTATCAATCAAAATAATGATGCGAACCTATCATTGAGACTCGTCCAATTTAACAGATCAGCGGAGCATGTTCTGGAGGGCACGAAATATAAACTGTTCTTATCATGCACTTAATTAACCGACAGTTATCATTAGCCGATTTGAACGTGGCTCGAGACAGAAGCTTTGTCAGTTATCATTAGCCGATTTCAACGTGGCTCGAGACAGAAGCTTTGTCAGTTATCATTGGCCGATTTCAACGTGGACGTCTGTTAATGGAAACTTGAGCAGTGTCGTTACTCTAAAAATAATTTATAGACAGACATGAATTAAGAACCTTCTTTTGAGATGCTCCGACCACAGATAACCTGTAGACAGTTCAGCTATGATTGTCCATTATCATTTGTTATGCACACTTCACCATAACTAATCTTGTCTATCTCACTATTCTTCACGTTGAACGGACTTCACTCTAGTTAACCCTGTCTGTCTGTGTATTCTTTATGTTGAACAGACTTCACTCTAGTTAAACCTGTCTGTCTGTGTATTCTTTATGTTGTAAAGACTTCACTGTAATTAACCCTGTCTGTCTGTGTATTCTTTATGTTGTAAAGACTTCACTGTAATTAACCCTGTCTGTCTGTGTAGTCTGTATAACATAAAGATATTCACTGTAGTTAACCCTGTCTGTCTGTGTATTCTTTATGTTATACAGACTTCACTGTAGTTAACCCTGTCTGTCTGTGTGTTCTCTATGTTATACAGACTTCACTGTAGTTAACCCTATATGTCTGTGTATTCTCTATGTTATACAGACTTCACTGTAGTTAACCCTGTCTGTCTGTGTATCCTTTATCTTATACAGACTTCACTGTAGTTAACCCTGTCTGTCTGTGTATTCTTTATGTTATACAGACTTCACTATAGTTAAACCAGTTTGTCTGTGTATTCTTTATGTTATACAGACTTCACTATAGTTAACCGTGTCTGTCTGTATTTTCTTTATGTTATACAGACTTCACTGTAGTTAACCGTGTCTGTGTATTCTTTAGGTTTTACAGACAAGACTGTCATTGTTTTTTAGTTTACTAGACCAGAAAAATAGTTTTTCGTTGCTTCTTAGAACAATTTGAGACGTTTCTGTTTGAAACCATCGCCATCAGATTCGTTTTAGTTTTGTTGTTTCCGTATTTAAGTTGCACAGTAAACCTCTCTTTTGTTCCTAGGTTGATCTATCAACTTCTAGAAAATAGCTCATTCTTACTATGCAGGTCTATAATTATTGTTCTTTATTTTATGATTACCAAGTACAATGAAGTTATACATCATGGAGCATCTGGAATTAACACGCTGGAAATCTTCATGTTGTAACTAAAACCGTCTCGATGTTTTGAACTAATTAAGACCATTAAAAGTATTCAGAAACCGAACATTTATCACTTCGTTTATTGCAGTTTCGTTGTTTGTTTTGGATATTTCGTGAAACAGATGAATGTACAGAGATGTGACTAGCCTTCAGAATACTTTAACCTGCTCTGCCTTGGAATGTCGTACAACATCTGAATTATAAATATTGCAAGGTAATTTGCCAAACGTATAAATAGAATACAAATCGTGAAGGATGTTTTGTTTTGGGATGTACATTTGAGGTACCAAGAATCACAGAACAAATGCTGAAGTATCGCCCACGTGATTATTTCTCCATTGGAACGATATGAAATTTTTATTTATTTCAAATACTAACTAAACACAGAATAAGATAGAGCAACACAATAGTTTAAAGTGTCATCATGGAGTTCCAGAACAAATAAATAATGTAGTTTAAAGTGCCGTCATGGAGTTAGGGAACAAACTAAAAAATGTAGTTTAAAGTACCATCATGGAGTTACAGAACAAACTAAAAATGTAGCTTAAATTGCCGTCACTGAGTTACAGAACAAACTAAAAAAATGTAGTTTAAATTGGCGTCATGGAGTTACAGAACAAACTAAAAAATGTAGTTTAAAGTGCCGTCACTGAGTTACAGAACAAACTAAATAATGTAGTTTCAAGTACCATCATGGAGTTACAGAACAAAGTAAACAATATAGTTTAAAGTGTCATCATGGAGTTACAGAACAAACTAAAAATGTAGTTTAAATTGGCGTCATGGAGTTACGGAACAAACTAAATAATGTAGTTTAAAGTGCCAAAATGGAATTACAGAACAAACTAAATAATATAGTTTAAAGTGTCATCATGGAGTTACAGAACAAACTAAATAATATAGTTTAAAGTGTCATCATGGAGTTACAGAACAAACTAAATAATATAGTTTAAAGTGTCATCATGGAGTTTCAGAACAAACTAAATAATATAGTTTAAAGTGTCATCATGACGTTACAGAACAAACTAAATAATATAGTTTAAAGTGCCGTCATGGAGTTACAGAACAAACTAAATAATATAGTTTAAAGTGTCATCATGGAGTTTCAGAACAAACTAAATAATATAGTTTAAAGTGTCATCATGGAGTTTCAGAACAAACTAAATAACATAGTTTAAAGTGTCATCGTGGAGTTACAGAACAAACTAAATAATATAGTTTAAAGTGTCATCGTGGAGTTACAGAACAAACTAAATAATATAGTTTAAAGTGCCAAAATGGAATTACAGAACAAACTAAATAATATAGTTTAAAGTGTCATCATGGAGCTACAGAACAAACTAAAAATGTAGTTTAAAGTGTCATCATGGAGCTACAGAACAAACTAAATAATATAGTTTAAAGTGTCATCGTATAGTTTAAAGTGTCATCATGGAGTTACAGAACAAACTAAATAATATAGTTTAAAGTGCCAAAATGGAGTTACAGAACAAACTAAATAATATAGTTTAAAGTGTCATCATGGAGTTACAGAACAAACTAAATAATGTAGTTTAAAGTGTCATCATGGAGTTACAGAACAAACTAAATAATATAGTTTAAAGTGTCATCGTGGAGTTACAGAACAAACTAAATAATATAGTTTAAAGTGTCATCGTGGAGTTACAGAACAAACTAAATAATATAGTTTAATACATATATAGTGGAATTCACAAGAAGTAAAATGTGAAATAAAAAGATAAACGTTCTTTAGTAGCAATTACTGTTTAGATACATAGCCCTACTTTTCTGGTGTTTTAGAAGCACGCACCGTTCTTTTTTTTACACCACTAAAGCACCAGGACACCTGACTGCGTTGTGTAAGAAAAGCAAAAACAAAAAGTTGTCGTATCGCGATAAATAATTGCACTAATGCGTGTCATTTTCTTTGTTATTCAACCAATCAAGAAACTGTGCCAATTTCTTAGTCTTTCACAAAAAAACTAGACTGGAGATTAGTAGCTGGTAACGAGGTTTCGTGCATATTGTAAATGAGTGTGATAAAGTTACCTGGCTACGTTAAGAGAATACTAACGTTCGGGATTCCTATTTAATCTCTCTTAGCCTAAGAGTAACCGAGAATCTTTTAGGCGTCACTGAGCAGGTATCTGATTGGTTAAGAGATTGAAACTGAGCAAATTGATTGGTTGAGAGATAGCACACTCGTTACGAACCGTTACAAAAACTAGTTCGGTTCAACATGAGAAAGTTATGATCTGAGGTTGTCATGACCGATATCCATAAACTTGGAGATCTTATCTGAGGCATAAAGAACACGTACAATTGGATAGTTCTGTTCTAATATTAGCCTTAATTGCAAATACACATACTTTACGATGTTTAATATAATGGATAATAAGTAGTTTTAGTGAGGTGAAAAACAGTCGTAATAAATTATATTCATCAAATGAATGCAATATAAAGGCGAAAAGATGGATCCAAAGACCTGGGGTTCGATTATCCCTAGACGCTCCACGTTTAACCTCTTGGTTAAAAGATGGATCCAAAGACCTCTTGGATACGGTGGGGTTCGATTATCCCTAGACGCTCCACGTTTAACCTCTTGGTTAAAAGATGGATCCAAAGACCTCTTGGATACGGTGGGGTTCGATTATCCCTAGACGCTCCACGTCTAACGTCTTGGTTAGAAGATGGATC
>NW_013676692.1:8866-11266 GCF_000517525.1 Limulus polyphemus | reverse complement strand
TGTGACATCTTTTCTATCAGAGTTAATGTGTTTCATGAGGTGTTTGTGACATCTTTTCTATCAGAGTTAATGTGTTTCATAAAGTGTTTGTAACACCTTTTCTATCAGAGTTAATGCGTTTCATAAGGTGTTTGTAACACCTTTTCTATCAGAGTTAATGCGTTTCATGAGGTGTTTGTAACATCTTTTCTATCAGAGTTAATGTGTTTCATAAGGTTAACACCTTTTCTATCAGAGTTAATGCGTTTCATGAGGTGTTTCTGACATCTTTTCTATCAGAGTTAATGCGTTTCTTGAGGTGTTTGTAACACCTTTTCTATCAGAGTTAATGTGTTTCATAAGGTGTTTGTAACACCTTTTCTATCAGAATTAATGCGTTTCATGAGGTGTTTGTAACACCTTTTTTATCAGAGTTAATGCGTTTCTTGAGGTGTTTGTAACATCTTTTCTATCAGAGTTAATGTGTTTCATAAGGTTAACACCTTTTCTATCAGAGTTAATATGTTTCATAAGGTGTTTCTGACACCTTTTCTTATCACAGCTAATATTTTTTGATTTAATTAAGCTCGTAATTTCGATTTACTTCAGAAGTTTGGGTTAATGATAATCTCTACTTGTTCGGTGACAAGAGCAATTAAAGTCATTTTTAAATACTTTGCTGTCATGATGTGGATAATCACTTTAACCCGAGAGATAATCAATGCTTTAGAACATAGATTAAATTAAATACTTCTTGGAAATAGACTGTCGTCACGTTATGATTAGTGTGTATGAAACTTTTACAATTCATTTAAATCCTTACAGGCAGTCATTAGAAAGACGAAAATCACGTGCAAGTGTCACGGAGTTTCCGGTTCCTGTTCCCTGATCACGTGCTGGCAAGAGCTGGCGAATTTCCGTGAAGTCGGAGATCACTTGAAAGATAAATATGACGGAGCTACAGAGGTGATGATAAACCCACGAGGAAAGTTACAGGTTCGAAACCCCCAGTACAACGTCCCTACAGCAGAAGACCTGGTCTATTTGGAGGAGTCACCCGACTATTGCGTTGATGATGAAAACACGGGTTCCTTAGGCACTTACAGGCGCCAGTGTAATCGCACAGCCCCGGGCACTAATGGATGCAACCTTATGTGTTGTGGGAGAGGGTATAACACCCAAAAAGTGGTGTTGAAAGAAAGGTGTGCATGTAAATTTTACTGGTGTTGTTACGTGAAATGTAAAACATGCACGAAAATCGTAGATCGGCACACATGCAAATAGTATCGCTACTGGACTTTAATAGTACGTTTTGAAACATGGAGTTATATCTTACCGTAACTCACCAAGTTTACAAATAGTATCGCTACTGGACTTTAATAGTACGTTTTGAAACATGGAGTTATATCTTACCGTAACTCACCAAGTTTACATATAGGACTTTCTAGAATCTTCAGCTTTACAAAGAAGTTTACCACCATTAGGGTTGAAAATAATTAGTTGCTGGAATAAACAGGTGACAGAGTTAGAAATATCGGAATGTTCACTGATATAAAACGGACAGTATATTTGGTTTAGGGATAAAAATGTATTTCTCATGCTATGTGAACATTTAAACAAGAACACGAGTTTTGTAAAAATTAAGAAAATAAATCATTCCTCTTTAATGGTCTGTCTTTTTTAGATCCCAGTTTCAACTTCTTAACATTTTGTTATTTTGAAGGAAAGACATTCGTGTATCAGTATTTACATAACATCCTCGAGACTAATAATTTATGTTGTTGTATATCATACCCAAACAAAAATAGGTTAATTACTACTGTAAACAAACATGATTTAAAACCTGTATGACATAATGTCGTTACGTCACGTAAATTTAAAAGTGTAGGTCTTAATGTCACCACATCACGTAAATTTAAACTGTAGGTCATAATGTCGTTACATCACGTAAATTTAAACTGTAGGTCATGATGTCGATACATCACGTAAATTTAAACTGTAGGTCTTAATATAGCTACATCACGTAAATTTAAACTGTAGGTCTTAATGTAGCTACAACACGTAAATTTAAACTGTAGGTCATAATGTCGATACATCACGTAAATTTAAACTGTAGGTCATAATGTCGTTACATCACGTAAATTTAAACTGTAGGTCTTAATGTAGCTACATCACGTAAATTTAAACTGTAGGTCATAATGTCGTTACATCACGTAAATTTAAACTGTAGGTCATAATGTCGTTACATCACGTAAATTTAAACTGTAGGTCATAATGTCGATACATCACGTAAATTTAAACTGTAGGTCTTAATGTAGCTACATCACGTAAATTTAAACTGTAGGTCATAATGTCGATACATCACGTAAATTTAAACTGTAGGTCTTAATGTAGCTACAACACGTAAATTTAAACTGTATG
>NW_013676692.1:3006-7866 GCF_000517525.1 Limulus polyphemus | reverse complement strand
CAGCACATACGTCTAGAAATGTATATTTAAAAGTTGAAATGACCTTAAACTCACATTTTCTACATATTTTGTGTCGTAACTTTATCTTTCATAGTTTTATATGTTTTTATTGATCTACAATTCCACATGTGTTAATTTTAAAATGTAAATAGATAAATGTAATGCCTGTGTATAGCTTCATTAGATTGTAAAGTACACACATAGTTGTTACAACAATATTTGAGAATTTGTTTGAAAAACAAATTTCTACATCAAACTAATAACTATGATAACGTGCAATTAGAATATAACACATTAACTAAATGTGAGATAAGCAGAGGTTTAGGCCTGGCATGGCCAGGTGGTTAGGGCGCTCGACTCGTAATCAGAGGGTCGCGGGTTCGAATCCCCGTCACACTAAACATGCCAACCTCCGCCTTTGCCTGGTCCCAAGTGATACAAATTGCTTATCAGAATTGAAATTTGTACAAATTACTATATTATACATTCTGAAGGTTTAAAATCGTTTCTCGAGCGGATTGTAGATACAAGGTAAACAAATCTATAGTCAGTGTTAACCTTGTTAAGATCCTTTATATACAGATAATATCGTGGCATGTCTAGTTTCCACTTCGTTGTAGCCCCAGTGTTCAGAACAAATTCGATAAAACACTTGTTTTTTGAAGTCTCGTAGGGTAGTCGGTATAACGAAGACGCCAATTTTACAGCAAATGAAAGAAGATTAATTAAACTATGACAGATGTTTCTAACAATATAAGTTAAGATACTTGAACGTCCTCATGGTTTATACGAGAAACAAAATACTGAAACTCGAATTTTGTTATAATTTTGTCCGATTTAAAAATAATAAATGTTATGGTATCTGATGAGATATACCCCAGGAATGCTGTTAATTACTTCTGCTATTTAAATTTACTGTCCAACAACTTTGTTTATCAAACATAAATGACTACATAATGACCTTAAACTTATAATTACTTTATCTATTTTTATAAGTTCTTAACCTGGTTAGTACTATCTAACAAAACAACATTAATAATCAGACAACACGTGTTTTCCCTAAGGTAATGATTGAGAACATGTAAAGCCGATTATAAAAAGACACGATGAACAAATAGACGACCTAGCAAAAAGAATAATAGGCCTAAGCTATAATTCACTGTATTGTTGCTCAATCCATATAGCGATTATGTGATAGCTGAAAGCCACCGGAAAATGCCTTGCGGCCATATTAGAGATCTCAACATACTCCCGAGTGTGACATGATCAGACTATACAGAAAAACATGAAAAGGGATTTAAAATAATAAAACACTTTCGTGTGCTGCCTCAACTGTAGAAATCGAGTAGAGATCACATTTCAGAAGTCGGTTGAACTAGTTAGATACAGAATCAAAATCTCTATAACAGTATAAGTATAACCCGCTCTATGCTTATAATTCGTAGGCCTAACTTAGCGCTCGACTCGAGTAAATAACGCGACCATACCTACTATAGCTATAAGGGCTGACTTTGTTACATAAAGAAAAACATTAGTTAATTAATAACACCAGATCTAGATCTAACCACAGAATATCTAGGCCTAGCTTACATTTCGACTCGACTACACAACACGATCATAACCATATTAATACTAGAAATATACGACCTTATAACATCAAAATATTTTTATTTAATTAGACACTCAACGTTTCGCTTTACAGCTTCTTCAGTAGCATTCGCTAAATCACAAACCAAAACAGCTGAATATGTTGTGAAAAGAATATCGCTCAAGTTTAATCATTTTTAGAAGGTGCACTTTCTTTACTAAGTGGTGGCTTTGGGTAAGACGCCCCCAGAGAGGCCGTCTCCCTTCACACCAATGAGGTATATTTCCGCTACAGATTACGGCCGCAATTACATGTTATCTTCACACTACCACCCACATTCATTGGGGCCATTGCCCTAAATAATAAGCGATTTGCGCATGAAGCACGGGCTTCCCGATCCCTTCCAATAGTATTTAAATGATGACTTAATTGCAGTATTTATTTTAAAACGCAGTTAGATGGGTTTCATGTTACCATCTTGGGGGCCGTTTTATCCAACCTTATGGATAAAACGGCCTCCAAGCACGAGTAGGGCATTTTTGTCAACATCTAAAAACGGCCTATGCCCAATCTTATTTTTTTAAACTAGAAATGATATTTATAATAAAACAAAGCTCAATTTAAAATAGTTTGCCTTTTCATGAGGTTCATCTTAATAGGTGAAAACCGCATTCACGGTGGTCTTTTTACTCCTACCTTCCCCTACACAACAACGACAAAAAAAAATCTCATTGGTGATGGCAAATGTGTTGTTACATGTGTGTATATTTATTTATTTTGATTATTTTTGAATATTCTTCGTCTATCAAAGATCTAAATCTAACTCTGTGTTATAAGGAAATGAAAATAAATGGATAAATACACTAACAAACAAACAGTATATAAATATATAAATGTCAGGCCTAATCTTTTACTTTTTATATCCATTTTCTTCCCACTATCTCCTGTTCTAAACATTTCTATTTTATAAAAGCTTCTTCCTGTTCAGCAAGGGACAGGTCAAGCTTTATGCGACTTACAACGTGGCGGCGCGGTAGCTTCACGTTTGTGTACCCTTCAGTTCGTTTGTAGTTTATGCACAAAGCTACACAGTGGGCTATCTGTGCTCTGCCCACCACTGTGCCACTGGGGAGCATACCCTTCAGTGATCCAGTTAAGTATAGATATCTCTGGCGAAAAAAGTCAGACGGAACTGTGAACAGATCAAATTAAAAAACTGAGCATTACTAGATGACGGTGAAAAATGGTCCCTTAGGCTTTTTTCTTCTCGATGTAGCAAAGGTCAAATCTAAGCACCAAAAAATATTACCGAACAGAATAACCTAGTTCTTTGAATCAACAGTGACGATACAACTTTGAATGTTTACCCAACTAGTGATACGATTTTATAATAAAAACAATTCAGTCAACAATCAATGGAAACACAAAATAATTAACCAATAATAAATAGAAACACAAAATAATTAAACAATAATCAATTGAAACAGTAATAATTAATCAACAATCAGTGAAAACAAAACACTTAAGCAACAATTTGTGAAAACACAAAATAACTTATCAACAGTCATTGGAAACAATAATAATTAATCAACAATCAGTGAAAACACAAAATAATTTATGAACAATCAGTGAAAACACAAAATAGATAGCCATTAACGAAATGAAATGCTAGATAATTAGTCAGGAATGATTGGAAATGATAATAAGTGCGTAGTCTAACATTTAGAGGTGACGTGATGACAATCTGTTAACCGTTATATCGAAATAAGTGACGATTTTTTATAGATTTTAAATATAGTAATTAACCAGTACAGAATGATATATTTCTCTTTTTAACTAACCTCAGAAATGGTAAGAAAAGTTGAATCTGACTTTAGTGTTAAAAAAGCTACTGGTCTCGACCCAGACTAAAACCTCTGATTTTTTTTTATTCCTGTAAACTCCCAGTGGAGCATAGGGCCGTAACAACACCTCACCAATGGAAAGTTGTTGTTGCAGTTACTTGTAGCAGGTTGGTTTTTACGGGGTGGAGTTGCCAACCCTCCTCCTTTCTCATCCTGGAAAACTGTATGACATATTGTCACTACATCACGTAAGTTTAAACTGTATGACATAATGTCACTACATCACGTAAGTTTAAACTGTATGACAATTATTTATTTTCTAAGGTAGTAAACTTGATAACGTTTGTTGATAAAGAATGACGAGTTGTTATTATATAGTAGTAAATGACATTTAGTAAGGCCTGACGTCACGTGAGTCTAAACGATTAATATAATAAACAACAGAGAAGTACACGTGGTTTCAATTGTGTTATTGGTAATTTTGATACCAAGAGAATATCTTCATCCCCAGAAGGAACGGGATGACGGAACTTGTGCCACATGGTAAGTTGTATATACACAAAAACTGTGATGCTTTAAGGGGCTTTCATTAATAAAGGCGAGAGAAACAAGCCGCCGATAAACAATAAACCTGATTAGTTAACAGTAGGACTCTCTGACGGAAAAACCACAGTTTTCATTATGAATTACAGAAAATAAAATATCAAATTATCACGTGGCGGCCTCTTACCGTCGAAGATCGAACTAAACACTCGTGTAACACGTTCAATAAATGACATATTATTATATTTTTTTGTGTAAAATAATCACTTGTATATAATGGACAAAGTATCCCAACACAGATAGAGAAGTATTTTCCTGGAATGAAATACGTAGAGTCGTAATACCCACTTTTTGTTTCTTCTTCTGTAATGCCACGTCTTCTGAGCTTGTATTACAACAGTAAATCTATAACGTTTAGTGTAATTAAAGTCAGCTTGGAGTGGCTAGAGAAGTAGACGTTTGGATTCGGTACGATACTAAGAGGCTACTTCTATACAAATCAGTAATTTCAAGTTTTTTTACTCAGTTATGTTATAACACGCAGTGTTTTACCAAACATCCAAAGATTTTGGCTATTGAATAAGACAAGTCACAATGTTTCCGATCAATAAAGGTCA
This sequence comes from Limulus polyphemus, assembly GCF_000517525.1. Classification (NCBI taxonomy): domain Eukaryota; kingdom Metazoa; phylum Arthropoda; class Merostomata; order Xiphosura; family Limulidae; genus Limulus; species Limulus polyphemus. The sequence continues at coordinate 3,274 of NW_013676692.1, read as the reverse complement.
AAGGTAATGTTATTCAGAGTGCTGTATTATTTGTTTTCTAGATTTCCAAATGTTTTGACAACAAAAGATTAAAGTTATAAAAATGAAATTAACAGTAGTTTAATTTAAAACATTAATTTCAATCTCGTAGAAATATACAATGAAGCTTAACAGTGTATAAATTGTAACAAAAATTATTAAAATTTAAAGTGTTACAAAAATGTATTTGTAGTTTTGTATTTTCAGATGAGCGATGCACTTTAACCTACGTGATGTAGTGACATTATGT
>NW_013676692.1:0-2006 GCF_000517525.1 Limulus polyphemus | reverse complement strand
AGCTTTGCGCGAAATTCCAAAACAAACAAACAAACACAGGCATCACATTTATCTATTTACATTTTAAAATTAAGACATGTGGAATTGTAGATCAATAAAAACATATAAAACTATGAAAGATAAAGTTACGACACAAAATATGTAGAAAATGTGAGTTTAAGGTCATTTCAACTTTTAAATATACATTTCTAGACGTATGTGCTGATTATATTTAAAAAATGAAATTTCTTTCCGCTAGATGCCACTAGCTTAGAAGAGGTTGATATACAGTACATATACCGCTGTATTTATAAAAACAGAGCAAACAATCAATAGCTAGTTTTCAGCTAAACAAAATCTAAAAGTACCATTGCCTTTCTGGCAGTTACTTTTATATTGTAGATATGACTAGCATAGAAATAAAGAAAGCATTAATAATGGAAGTGGTGATGACCAAGACGAGAAGAGGGGATAAAGAAAGGGCAGATTAACTGGTAAACAATGACCAATACGATAGTACAGAACAGTTTAATAATGGGGGTAATGATGACCAAGACGAGAAGAGAGGATAAAGAAAGAGCAGATTAACTGGTAAACAATGACCAATACGATAGTACAGAACAGTTTAATAATGGGGGTAATGATGACCAAGACGAGAAGAGAGGATAAAGAAAGAGCAGATTAACTGGTAAACAATGACCAATACGATAGTACAGAACAGTTTAATAATGGAGGTAATGATGACCAAGATGAGAAGAGGGGATAAAGAAAGGGCAGATTAACTGGTAAACAATGACCAATACGATACTAAAGAACAGTTTAATAATTGAGTGATGACCAAGATGAGAAGAGGGATGAAACAGTTATTTTAAACATGCTCGGAGTAATAATTCAGCTATTATAGTACATTTCTTTTAGAACAATCTACAAGCTCAGGCTGACACGTGTCTATCAAGGTTAACCGAGAGACTGGTACATTTTACTTTTAATAGTCTAGAAAAACGTGGCTGATTTAGTCTATTTCTCCAAACATGAACATCACCTCAAATGTTTATCGTTAGCCAGCCGTCTGTTGGCGAAACAATTAACAACTCTCGTCGTAGTAATCGTTACAGAAATTAGATGAATTGTGGCTATGCTACTGAATAAACAACTTAATACTCTTAACAGCAGGGTGTTCTCACAGATTCCCGTTAGTAAAATATAAGACTTTTAATTGTCTATTTTTGTTAAATTTTACTTCGTACGTAAATTTATGTTTACCTACCTATGAATAGACCTATTCACATAAAACATAATACTATATAAGGTAATTACATGAGCTATACACATATTATTATGAAATAAAAGGTGTCTGGTAGTTAATGTAACCTGCGACAGGAAAGCTGAAGGCTTAGTATCTCAGATACAAGATACAACTAAACTGATGTAGCCGCCTAGTGTCAAAACCAGTAATAAAACTAGTTTAAGTCATTAAGAAATTTGTTTTTCGTATGTTATGAACTTGTGTGGGCGATTAAAACCAATTTTTAACTTTTAGTTTAAAAAGATTGTTTTTTTGTGGCTAGTTTATTTACACGTTTTTCTAAGTAATTCCTTTGTATTTTGCAAACAAAATCATGAAGAATCTAAGCCTATCGATTGGACAGTACAAGGAAACAAGACACGGTTATATAAGCATGTTGGTTAATTTGGAATAATTAACAAGAAAATCTAAGTTTATATACGAATGTATAATGATAAGTCAATCACATAATATCTGCTACATGAAATGCCGACGAGGCTTTTCGCCCAACACCAGTGCTTTTCAGGCCGGTTGGGAAACGACAGAGATAATGTTGGTAGAAACGTTAAAACATTACTTAACAACAATTGGATTAAGCTCGTGAAATGTAATGAAAACTATCAAATCCACCAGTTTTGATTATCTTAAAGCTACACAATGGGCTATCTGCCCCGTGCCCACCACGGGTATAACCGCTAAATCAAATTAATTGCTAATGATAATACTTCGATCAAACTTAGGA
>NW_013676691.1:1444-15448 GCF_000517525.1 Limulus polyphemus | reverse complement strand
TTATCTATCAGCTGTATTACTACTTTATCAAGAATGGAATGTGCTACATGGTAAGAGAATGTATGTCTATCAACTATATTACTACTTTATCAACAATGGAATGTGCTACATGGTAAGAATGTTTATCTATCAGCTGTATTACTACTTTATCAAGAATGGAATGTGCTACATGGTAAGAGAATGTATGTCTATCAACTATATTACTACTTTATCAAGAATGGAATGTACTACATGGTACGAAAGTGTATGTCTATCAACTATATTACTACTTTACCAAAAATATAAAGTAGTAATATAGTTGACAGATAAACATTCTCTTACCATGTAGCACATTCCCAAGAATGGAATGTACTACATGGTAAGAGAATGTACGTCTATCAACTACATTACTACTTTATCAACAATGGAAAGTGCTATATGGTAAGAATGTATGTCTGTCAACTATATTACTATATTATCAAGAATGGAATGTGCTACATGGTAAGAGAATGTTTATCTGTGAACTTTATTACTACTTTATCAAGAATGGAATGTAGAACATGGTAAGAATGTTTATTTATCAACTGTATTACTACTTTATCAAGAATGGAATGTACTACATGGTACGAATGTTTGTATATCAACTATATTACTACTTTATCAAGAATGGAATGTACTACATGGTAAGAATGTATGTCTATCAACTATATTACTACTTTATCAACAATGGAATTTGTGCTACATGGTAAGAATGTTTGTCTGTCAACTATATTACTATATTATCAAGAATGGAATGTTCTATATGGTAAGAGAATGTTTATATGTCAACTTTATTACTACTTTATCAAGAATGGAATGTGCTACATGGTAAGAATGTATGTCTATCAACTATATTACTACTTTATCAAGAATGAAATGTACTACATGGTAAAAGAATGTTTGTATATCAACTATATTACTACTTTATCAAGAATGGAATGTACTACATGGTAAGAATGTATGTCTATCAACTATATTACTACTTTATCAACAATGGAATTTGCTACATGGTAAGAATGTTTGTCTATCAACTATATTACTACTTTATCAACAATGGAATGTGCTACATGGTAAGAAGGTTTGTCTATCAACTGTATTACTACTTTATCAAGAATGGAATGTGCCAAATGGTAAGAGAATGTATGTCTATCAACTGTATTACTACTTTATCAACAATGGAATGTGCTATATGGTAAGAGAATGTTTATCTATCAACTATATTACTACTTTATCAACAATGGAATGTGCTACATGGTAAGAATGTTTGTCTGTCAACTATATTACTATATTATCAAGAATGGAATGTGCTATATGGTAAGAGAATGTTTATCTGTCAACTTTATTACTACTTTATCAAGAATGGAATGTAGAACATGGTAAGAATGTTTATCTATCAACTGTATTACTACTTTATCAAGAATGGAATGTACTACATGGTACGAATGTTTGTATATCAACTATATTACTACTTTATCAAGAATGAAATGTACTACATGGTATGAGAATGTTTATCTATCAACTGTCTTACTACTTTATCAACAATGGAATGTGCTACATGGTAAGAATGTATGTCTATGAACTGTATTACTACTTTATCAAGAATGGAATGTACTACATGGTAAGAACGTATGTCTATCAAGTATATTACTACTTTATGAACAATGGAATGTGCTACATGGTAAGAATGTTTGTCTGTCAACTATATTACTATATTATCAACAATGGAATGTGCTATATGGTAAGAATGTTTATCTATCAACTGTATTACTACTTTATCAAGAATGGAATGTACTACATGGTACAAATGTTTGTCTATCAACTATATTACTACTTTATCAAGAATGAAATGTACTACATGGTAAGAGAATGTACATCTATCAACTACATTAATACTTTATCAACAATGACATGTGCTACATGGTAAGAATGTTTATCTATCAGCTGTATTACTACTTTATCAAGAATGGAATGTGCTACATGGTAAGAATGTATGTCTATGAACTGTATTACTACTTTATCAACAATGGAATGCGCTACATGGTAAGAGAATGTATGGCTATCAACTGTATTACTACTTTATCAAGAATGAAATGTACTACATGGTAAGAGAATGTTTATCTGTCAACTATATTACTACTTTATCAAGAATGAATGTACTACGTGGTAAGAATGTTTATCTATCAACTGTATTACTACTTTATCAATAAACATTCTCTTACCATATAGCACATTCCATTCATGATAATGTAGTAATATAGTTGACAGACAAACATTCTTACCATATAGCACATTCCATTCTTGATAATGTAGTAATAAAGTTGACAAACATTCTTACCATATAGCACATTCCATTCTTGATAATGTAGTAATATAGTTGACAGACAAACATTCTTACCATGTAGTACATTCCATTCTTGATAAAGTAGTAATATAGTTGACAGATAAACATTCTCTTACCATATAGCACATTACATTCATGATAATGTAGTAATATAGTTGACAAACATTCTTACCATATAGCACATTCCATTCTTGATAAAGTAGTAATATAGTTGACAGACAAACATTCTTACCATATAGCACATTCCATTGTCTGTCAACTATATTACTACTTTATCAAGAATGGAATGTGCTATATGGTAAGAGAATGTTTGTCTATGAACTATATTAGTAAAACAATATTATTGGTTGGGGAAATTTCATAAGTTACAATATTCAACATAATAATATAGTGAAAGCCAAGGTACATTGTGAACAACTATATACAATAAGCTCATTTAATAAACAGTACAGCAAGTATCTTCAATTTATTCAATTCTCAACATTTGTTATTAATAGAAGTATGAAATGGGAACATTTTCTTTAAACACTAAGACCTTTAATTTTAGTTATTTTTTTTTATTGAGGATGAGCACTTTTAATTAAATATAAGTTATTGTTCTTTCTTGCATATATTACTGAAACAACTAAACACATTATCACAAAAATGTTTTTGAATTCTCTATGTGGTGTGAGTCTCGTTCAGCTTGACAGCATGGAGGGCATAGTTGACACTGCTATCAGTAATCCATGACCACTTCCTTGTGACTGGGTTGTAACACATGCCATGTAGCAACTGAATATGACAGTTCTCTAGTAAAGAAAAGTTGGAAATTATTGTTCTAGAGTGATCATCAAATAGAAAAATGATTATTATTTTTTATTATCAAGAACTTCTGATCAAAGTAAAATAACTTAGTAATTGTGAAAAGCATTTTAAACCACCACAATACAGGTATTATATGATTATTTTCACATAGTAGGATCAAATGTAGGAAGTAAAAAATATTCTAACTATTGCAACACAAATTTCAAGTGTTGAGTTTAACTCAACTACTTTATTAAATTGTATGGGGGAGGGGGTTACACCCCATAACCCGATATTTACAGACTTAGTGTTTGACAACCCTGAAATTATTATGGGTATCAACCTGCCCTACCTGGTATAACCAACAAAGGGGTCTAAAGCCCACATTTTTTTTTTATGTGCACATGGGCTGAAAAGGTAGATTATAGGACCCTTGGGTTCATATATATATATACTTGCCCCTACTTTTGAACAACCAGTGGTACTCAATACAATAAGGGCCTTGATTACCCAATGGTTCTGCAAGGAAAGGAAACATTAGTCATACTTGACGTACTGGATTACCCAACAGTTCTGCCAGGAAAGGGAACATCAGTCATACTTGATGTACCAATTACCCAATGGTTCTGCAAAGAAAGGGAACATTAGTCATACTTGACATACCAATTACCCAACAGTTCTGCAAGGAAAGGGAATATCAGTCATACTTGATGTACTGGATTACCCAACAGATCTGCAAGAAAAGGGAACATCAGTCACACTTGACATACCAATTACCGAATGGTTCTGCCAGGAAAGGGAATATCAGTCATACTTGATGTACTGGATTACCCAATGGTTCTGCCAGGAAAGGGAACATCAGTCATACTTGACGTACTGGATTACCCAATGGTTTTGTAAGGAAGGTGGGTCATTTGACAATTTTAGGTTATATTATTACATTTTTAGATCAACTCTGATTTACTTTAATTATAATTAGAATCAGAAGGTGTTAATCAATTGAAACACTTTTTTATAAACTCACTGTAATCAAAGATAAGTAACTAAATTTTAAATATACACAATATTACAGTAGTGGTCTTACTTGACTCTAGTTGTTCTTTCAGATTAACAGGTGGAATAAACTTGCTCCATTCATGTGTTCCTCTCGGAACTATCCTCAAACCCCATTCAGCAATGCAAATGGCCAAAACGTATGACAACCATGTCCTGTTGACAGTAGTGAAAAACAAAGAACCCCCCTTCTGAAATCACAGATTACAACAGTTTATAAATAAAGCATCAAACTCTGTGCATGAATACTGTAAATAGTAATAAACACAGTATGACAAACGAGTACATGCAAAATTTTATAGTTTAGTAAAGACCAACTCTACACTGAACTTAAAGCTGTATTAATCTGACAAGTGTACAGTTGGTCTTTACTAAACTATAAAATATTTTACCTAGCCACTTTCAGTCTACAGTCCAGGACTTGTGTCAGATTAATACAGCTTTAGGTTTAGTGTACAGTTGGTCTTTACTAAACTATAAAATATTTTACCTAGCCACTTTCAGTCTACAGTCCAGGACTTGATACCTAAAGCTGTATTAATCTGACACAAGGACCATAAATGTATATGAACAGGCCAAGTGTGGTTTGCCCGGGCAAAAAACATCCAGAGGAAGCACCTTGGAATATATCAGATTACGCCAAGTGCAGTCCATCCAGTTAAAAACAACAGTGGAAGCACTGTGCATAAGATTGTAAGATCAACAAGTGTGGTCCACCCAGGCAAAAAACATCTGGGGTAAGCACCTTGCATAATATTTTTTGTTTCATATATTGTACGTAACAGATTGTGTTATCAATAAGTGTGGTCAGCCTGGGCAAAAATATCTGGGAGTAATGCCTCGTGTTTTACTGAGAATAGCAAGTGCAGTCCATCCAGGCAGAAAACATTCAGTAGAAGCACATTCCATAAAATTTGTATTTTATGATTAACAAGTGCAGCTTATCTGAGTAAAAAACATTTAGGAGAAGCATCTTGGATTGAACATATTATTATAATGTATAATATGAAATGTAACAACAATAGCTCTCTTCTAACAGAGTGGGTATATATGACTAGAAAGTTTGTTTTATCATACAAATCCCACTCCACAAGAAACCTTTATGGTCCACCACTCCAATGACTGGGAACTGAAAGTAGATGTCTGTGATTCCCTATTTTGAAAAGCAGAAAGACCCTGATTGTAAGGATCACAGGTCAGTAGGGATGGGCAAAAATCCCTATCTGCTCTACTCATGAAGTCCATGAGTGAGTCTTTTATATATGATACAGTGATAAGAAAAAAATCCAAAATAGATATAGATATATACATACCACCAGATAAGCGGTTGGTGGTCTTACAGAAACACCCCATCTCTACAGTGGGCATTATGGAAGTATACAGATTTAGTGCAAAGATATAATATTCAGCATACCTGACCAGGTAACACCCGCCACCACATCCCGCCAAGTGGGATCCTGAAATCAATGAAGTAATGCAAAAAATAATAATATGTTGACTTACACCAAGCAAAGGCAAACAGACATGTGTAGAATTGCCACGGAGGAAGACGATACCCGCTCAAGGAAGACACAGCTATGTTGTGCAGTTAAAGAGTGACAGATGTAGTGTGAGTCATCGACATATCAGCCTGAATGATCTCCTCCACATGATGGAGGTTGCAAGCAGCTAAATACATAGTTAGATGACAAATTTGGTGTGAAAAAACATGATATAGATGGCAACCATCCATGGATGCATCAGAATACGCCGGTCGTACAAGTTGAAAAACTCAACCAGTAGTGTAATAGGTGAAAATGTCATGGGAACAGAGGAATTCCTTGGAACAAAAGAGACAAGAATGAGAACCATGAAAGGAGGCAGTACGAGCCACATAACATAGCAGTTAATGAACTAGACAAAGTAGATGATCCAGAGCCGAACAGGAGAACAGGTGTGAAAAGGAAGGTAAAGAAATAGGCGAAGAGGCCCAACAACCTTCTCAACCAGCTGATGTCTTAGGAAGGAAGGCCTGATCCGGATAGCATACGAGGAATGGTAAAGGATGCGGGAATCATTAATGGCATAAATATCGGAATGACAACAACCACATGCCAGGAAATAGAGAATATAGGTCTTAAGGGAAAAATGGTACAAGAAACACATTACAAAGGGTTCAAAGGGAGAACTAGAAAGGGCATAAAGAACAACATGGAGTTCCCAAACTGGCAGAACAAAGGAATGTGGAGGAGGCCCTAGATAAAAGGACTGGCAAAGAGAAGGAATTCCACAAGTAGAAGAAAGGAAGATGATCAACAGAACGGCCCTAAAAAGAGTAACAGTTGGGACAAATAAACCCTGAACTGGGACAGGTGAGGAACAGAAGGATGGTCTGAAGTAAGACTAAAGCCTCTGGTACACAGACAAGGAAAAAGGGAGAATGGAACAGGCAAGGTGAGATGCTACATGAGGGGCAAGTCCCAGAGTTGAGGCATGGGATTGGACAAAAATCGCACATGAAGCTGGAGTGTGGTGACATTGGGGTGAAAAATATCCAATTGAGGTTGTCAGAGGAACAACCAGAACAGAGATAAGGACAGGACTGTTGCTCCAGTAAGGGCCAGAGCAGAAGGAACCACATATGAGCTGGCCAAAATGGAGCAACCAGCAGAAAACAACAAGGTGTGATCTGGATAAGAGAAAAGACCCAGACAAAGAGTCTGACCAGAGGGTACGCATATAGGTCTAATCTGGACTGAAAACATCCACTCCCAGAGCTAAGAGATGAGGAACTGGAGACCAAAAAGGAAGGAAGTTTGGCATCCAGTGAGCGAGAAACACATATATATGTGGAGTTAAGAACACACCCACAGAAAAACCCGAGGATGAAGGGACCACTTCCTGGGAAGAACCTGATTGGGATGTGATTGGCCACAAGAGTCACAATTCCAGGAACATAACACATCAGCACAGTCATGTTGTGGTTGGTCATTTAATACAGGATATCCAGAGTTTGAAAACACAGAGATCTGGCTTGGTTCCCTATTGCTTGGTACCATAGCTGATGACAGTAGAACTGACAGAATGATCCATACCCACCCACTTCTGCAGGAACAGAAGGAAATGATACAGAGCCACTTTGACTGACTACTGAACCGAAATCTCTGGGGAATCAAGGAAAGCCTACCAAGGAAGCGTCTGTAAACAGAGGAAACTCGGTACAAGGCAAAGGAATGGGAACTCCTACCATATTCAAGTCCCTGTCAAGCAAGGATGGCCATAATCCCAGCTAGAAGGTAGATGGGATGATCCAAAGGATCTTGGGGGAAGTTCCACTAGGCGAGAAGCATCCAATGAAGGGAATGCATGTGCACCTGACATAAGGGAATTAAAGCTTCCAAGGAAGCCCACAACCCCAAAAGAGAGAGGAGAAGATAAGGCCTTCATAACAGCAGACTCCATATCACAGAGCTGAAGTGGAGAAGGCTGGGTTCGACTGAGATGGGAAGTGAAGAGAACCCCGAAATGAATAACATACTGTGAGGGAGTAACAAAGGACTTCTCCAACTTAATGAGAAACCCCACTCAAGCATCTTCTCAAAGAAGTAAGCAGGTGCAAGTGATTTACTGGGCATAGGAAGAGATGAGCAGAAGCCAGTTGTCCATGTAATAGGGAGTCTGAAGACCCAGCAAGTGAAGATGATGTGGAAAAGAGCATATCATTCAATAAAACGTGTAGAGATGAAGAAAGAACTGGAAAACAAAACCTTTATGGATGAACTGAAGAAAAATGATGTGACACTGGGGCAAAAACCCACATAAGGAAGAGGTAGAACTCCAAAGTGAAGCAAGATAAGAATACAGCCAGAAAGGAGCTGTGATGAGACTCCAATCTCCTGTGTATTTTGGATACATCAAATAGATGGGAGTAAAATCCCAGTTGAGTGGGCACCACCTGTACGATAGCTCTTTTGTGTAGTAGGTCTCGAGCAGACTCATCAAGATGATTGGACGAAGTATGATCCCAAGGAGGAGGGAAGGAGATCTGGGAAGTGGATAGAGGGGGAGAAAAACGGAAAGCAGAAACTCACAGACAGAACCGTAAAACCCAAGGAATTGTCATGAAGTGTAGCCAGACACAAACTAAACATACTGAGAGAAAGTAACGAGCTAACAAAATGTAGAAATGCGTAAAGTCTACAGAGTACAGAAAAATAAACCTGCAAAACTATGAAATTCGACCTAAAACAGAAAAAAATAAGAAACACCAAAGTACAAAACCACTAAAGGAACTTAGAAGATAAACGATCCTTAAATATCAAACATACATGTCCATGAAAAGAATCTATATGACAAAAGACACAAAAATAAAACTGACCTTAAAGAACATGAGAATAAAAAGGTACCCAGTTAACAATAACAAAGTTTAATTCGATTCTAATCCACAATTAGACGTGACTAGTAGTAAAATAAATAGGAACTTACAAACAAAATAACATTAACAGTGAAAAGAAGTAAAAATGCAAACAAAAACAAAGGACACAAAACTCTAAATGCAAGTTCAAACTAAATTAACCTAGATGGTCAAAGAAGTATAAAATCTAACTTACCCAACACTGAGCAGAGAAGACATGAATGATGTAAATTATTGAGTGTGAAACTAGGTTTATCCACACAGGCTCACACAAAGTCACTGATCATGGGTAAACCCACAGAGAGTGAGAAATACACACTGAAAAACTTACCAAAGATCTCCTGGTAAAAGAACAATACCTAATCCAGCAGATTGCATATAGTCATTGTAACATGTGGAAAGTGGCATAGAAAGACAATCATTGTAACAGGTGGAAAGTAGCATAGAAAGACAATCATTGTAACAGGTGGAAAGTAGCATAGAAAGACAATCATTGTAACAGGTGGAAAGTGGCATAGAAAGACAATCATTGTAACAGGTGGAAAGTGGCATAGAAAGACAATCATTGTAACAGGTGGAAAGTGGCATAGAAAGACAATTTACACACAATAGTTATATCCCTTTTCACAAAAATCGTAAAGTGAAAGGAAAACCGTCAGCAGAATGTAAGACACGAACTCCCCATGAAGTAAAGCCTGTGCTTCCCAAGCAGACATTGTCGATCCTGAGAACTAGGGAGTCATGTTAGAACCATTGTCTACTAATGCGGGAATATCATGATCCCCCATATTAAATCTTGAATTCATATGAACAAAGTAGAATTTGGAAACAGAAAAATTTCTAAAACAAAAAAGTGAAACAAAGTATATGACGGGGTATAAAAGACTGGTGTGATGTTGAGGTTGAGACAGCTTTGCGTGAGAGGAGGTAGTACTGTTTCAGAACCTCAAACAAGTCCTGGACTGTAGACTGAAAGTAGCTAGGAGTAAAGACCAACCCTTACTTTCAATCTACACAAACCACAGGATGTGTGTCAGGTTTAGACAGATGTAGGTTTAGTCAGGGGTTGGTCTTTACTAAACTATAAAATATTATACCTAACCACTTTCACTACACAAACCACAGGATGTGTTTCAGGTTTAGACAGATGTAGGTTTAGTCGGTTAGGTATAAGTTTTTATAGTTTAGTAAAGACCAACCCCTGACTAAACCTACATCTGTCCAAACCTGACACAAGACCTGGTCGGTAGATTGAAATTGGTTAGGTATAATATTTTATAGTTTAGTAAAGACCAACTCCTGACTAAACATAAAGCTGTCGGAACCTGACATGTCTTGGACTGTGTAGATTTAGAAGGCTTCATATGATATTACATAGACTATTGAAAAACAAACCTTGACTAAATCTACAGCTGAGCTGATAAAAACCTCCACGTTGTCCACATGTTCAACCACTTCACTTGCTACTACTGCATCATAATAAGATGGCTGGTTTTGAACCTGTTCTTCCACACTAGACACCAGGTAAGTAATCTGACCACTAATCTGAGGATCTTGGGCAGAGTGTTGCTTAGCAACTTCAATATTCTCTTGAAGTGGGTCAATTCCTGTGACGATTGCACCTAGTCTTGCTAAGGGCTGACAAGGAGACATAAGGCAGCAGAAAAATGTTTGATATAACAGTTTCTATGAGCAAAATAGAGATTTTACAACAGACAAAGAAATATCCAATTTACTTTTAATTTACTGAAAATATACATATAAAGTCATACAATATTTGAAATAAGTTTCTCAGTTGTTGTTGTTTTTATACTAAATATTATTTTTTCCCATGATTCAAAATGGCTTTAACTAAAACACAATTCATTTCCTTTGATTTGAAATTTTAAAGCCATATTTTTCTCTAATCAAACTGAAATCTATTTCTGGTCATTAATATCATTCGTCCCCAAAATCTCAAATATTATTTGTGTAATCTCTAAAACTTCCTAAATACATTTCAAACATTTGTTTTAAGTATAACTTTATATTTCTTCTGTTATTTTCTCTACTCTAACTCTATGGGGTCTGTCAATTTGACCAGCCTAGTAACCAACATAAAAAAATTAGGAAATAAATACAAATTACACTTTTTTCATTCTAGAATGATACAGATTATAACACAAACACAAATGTTTAGTCTAAATAGCTTAAATCTCATAACATTATGCATTTATATATATATATATATATTAATTATTTTAATTATATTTACCTTCCAGCCATGCCTGGCTAACAATACATAAGTTACAATGACACAGCGCACCCACGATACCGTATCCAATAATATAAAACTGACCTTTAGTCTTTACAAAGTAACTTGTCTTGGCTGTGTTTCAGTGGACTAGTATTTTGTAAAATGCAGTCACATTTCAATTATTATACATTATTGCTATTTTGGAATAAGTTCTTAAACTTTTCTTAAACATAGAACATTAAATAAAGAAGTAAAGTAAACAATCATCTCTTCTAGTTACGACCTTTGTACTCACTTGCTGCTTGTCGTAGACTGCTAAGCTTTATGAAATTTCTCAAATGGAGGGTGTGAAAAGAAAATGTTTTTAGGTAATTATATATATACAGTTGAATTACCAAAAAAACATAAATTACTATATCAATAGCATAGAATTGCACTATAATTTATCAAGCTTAGTAACTAAGCTTATTTGGGTCTAAAAGAATATAAAATTTTGAGTTCACTAAAGACTTACCTTATCACAAAGATCTAGTTTGAACCAGTGCTGCTTTTAACAGACCCCGTGACACAGAAAAATCAATGTTTAGCTGTATATTTTAATATTTACTTTTAAATTAACAAATTAACTAATGTATAATACTGAAATTTGAATTATAATTTAGAATTTGATAAACTTATTGACATAAATTCATAAAATAGTTCAATAACATTTTGAAAGCAAGTCAACAAACGTGATGACATGGCCTTTGACATGTGACCCATCATCATAGGGTTAATTCTACAAAATCGGGTTTAACTTCAAACAAATTTTATACTAGGTGAGACACAAAATGAATAGGACCAGCATAAGCACACTAATGGATTGAAAGAGATTTATCACATGACAAAAAACTGTTTTACATCTTAACATAATGCCTAAAGTGCCAAATAATCTCACCCACACATACATCTCGTGTTATCTTTCGTATTCACATCCTAAAGAATCTCACCCATGCATACATCTTGTGTTATCTTTCGTGTTCACATCCTCAAGAGTCTCACCCACACATACATCTTGTGTTATCTTTCGTATTCACATCCTCAAGAATCTCACCCACGCATACATCTTGTGTTATCTTTCGTGTTCACATCCTAAAGAATCTCACTCATGCATACATCTTGTGTTATCTTTCGTGTTCACGTCCTCAAGGATCTCACCCACGCATACATCTCGTGTTATCTTTCGTATTCACATCCTAAAGAATCTCACTCACACATACATCTCGTGTTATCTTTCGTATTCACATCCTAAAGAATCTCACTCACTCATACATCTCGTGTTATCTTTCGTATTCACATCCTAAAGAATCTCACCCATGCATACATCTCGTGTTATCTTTCGTATTCACATCCTAAAGAATCTCACACACGCATACATCTCGTGTTATCTTTCGTATTCACATCCTAAAGAATCTCACTCACTCATACATCTCGTGTTATCTTTCGTATTCACATCTTAAAGAATCTCACCCATGCATACATCTCGTGTTATCTTTCGTATTCACATCCTAAAGAATCTCACTCACGCATACATCTTGTGTTATCTTTCATGTTCACATCCTCAAGAATCTCACCCACACATACATCTTGTGTTATCTTTCGTATTCACATCCAAAAGAATCTCACCCACGCATACATCTTGTGTTATCTTTTGTATTCACATCCTAAAGAATCTCACTCACGCATACATCTTGTGTTATCTTTTGTATTCACATCCTAAAGAATCTCACTCACGTATACATCTTGTGTTATCTTTCGTCTTCACATCCTAAAGAAAAAAATTACTATGTGCAAATATATTCCTGTCTCACCTCACACAGCAGTCCACCTCCACAACCCACATCCAATATTTTCAAACCGTCTAAAGGCTTTGGTCCCAGTGTAGCTTTTAAAGAGGCAATACCTGTGTGTTTCAATCCATCTCTAACGAGTGGAATACGCAACGAGTTCATAGCTCGGAGTACAGCAAAATCACCTCGTGAATCCCACCATTTCTGTGATAATAATCTAAACTTCTGAAGCTCTTCTGGATTTATTGTACTACTCATTTGCCTTGTATAATTAGTAGTACTCAATTTCCTGAAACACAAAGCATAAGACTCTATAGAAATCTCAATTTCTGATACTTACTCTCTGACAGAAGTGTCGTTTCACACCTTCAGAAAAAATAAAATAAATGTTAATCATTTAAACCAAATTGTCTTTGAATGAAAAACAAAAAGAAATGTACTAACGTCGCTTGTTGACAGATGATGGTCTGTATATTTTTGGCAGTGTTCACAGATGATGGTCTGTATACTTTGGGCAGTGTTGACAGCTGATGGCCTGTATTCCTTTGGCAATGTTGACAGATGATGGTCTGCATACTTTGGTTACTCTTTTTAAGAAACTTCATCTGCATATCTTTAGGTAAAAAAAAAAATTCTTGATAAATTTATCTCACCAAGTGCACATTTATAACATTCTACTTTCTATACAAATCTTACAGAAATATAAACTGATGAATAAAAAAAAACATTTCACATAAAGAATGAAAATAAGTTTATAGTTCTTTAATTCTGTAAAGTAAACAATTAGAGAAGAACATGTTCTAATCTATCATTCAGAAATGCATACATCACAACCAGAACTGGACAATTACCAAAATATAATTAGTTAACTATAATCATAATTATTTTAAATAATTAATTTAACAAAATTATGAAGAAATCAAATGTCAAAAAAATAATCAACTCATCAAAATTAGTTTTTGATTATTACCATTTTTCAATTCACAGGTGAAAATAATCACAAATTGATCAATAAGTCAAAAATTAAGCAGTAAAAAATTCTACTGATTTACAAGAAAAGATCCAACTTGGCTATACAACTTATCTTGATAACTTACTGTCCTTTACTCTCCATATAATAGCAGAACTTGGGCTGTACAGTTTTATCTTGGTAACTTATGGTTCTTTACTCTCCATATAATAGCATAACTTAGGCTGTACAGTTTTATCTTGGTAACTTACTGTTCTTTACTCTAAATATATAGGGCATAACTTAGGCTGTACAGTTTTATCTTGGTATCTTACTGTTCTTTACTCTCCATATAATAGCATAACTTAGGCTGTACAGTTTTATCTTGGTAACTTACTG
>NW_013676691.1:0-462 GCF_000517525.1 Limulus polyphemus | reverse complement strand
TTTTATCTTGGTAACTTACTGTCCTTTACTCTCCATATAATAGGCATAACTTGGGCTGTAAAGTTTTATCTTGGTAGCTTACTTCCTTTACTCTCCATATAATAGCATAACTTGGGCTGTACAGTCTTATCTTGGTAACTTACTGTTCTTTACTCTCCATATAATAGCATAACTTGGGCTGTACAGTTTTATCTTGGTAACTTACTGTCCTTTACTCTCCATATAATAGCAGAACTTGGGCTGTACAGTTTTATCTTGGTAACTTACTGTCCTTTACTCTCCATATAATAGCATAACTTAGGCTGTACAGTTTTATCTTGGTAACTTACTGTTCTTTACTCTCCATATAATAGCATAACTTGGGCTGTACAGTTTTATCTTGGTAACTTACTGTTCTTTACTCTCCATATAATAGCATAACTTGGGCTGTACAGTTTTATCTTGGTAACTTACTGTTCTTTA
>NW_013676690.1:0-14471 GCF_000517525.1 Limulus polyphemus | reverse complement strand
ATTAACGAAAAATATTATGTCCCGTAAAAAGCTAAAAAACTGAAATTTTGCTAACACGGAGTAAGAGAAATCGAAAAGGTGAAGTTTATTTTATAAGAAGAAGTCATAGCCTTTTTGATGTTGGAATTTTGTTTGAGTAATCTTATTTCTAAAGAAATTTTTGTTTACAGTATAACTTAAGACTAAAAAAACAGTAAAATCGAAGCTAGCCGAAATTTTGATAACAGATTATGAAATATCTATTGGGAATTTTGATGAAAGGATATCCATTTTGAAACTCTTACTTCAAGGGCATCTTTGTGTTGAAATATGTAGACAATTTTTTTTTTTCAAGATTTGGGGAAAATCATGGGCTATAATATAGCCTTGGCTTTTCGGTGAAAATATTAATTTTTTTTGTGAAAAAGAAAAATGTGCTTTTTTGACGCAGAATTAATAGAAAAATATCGGATAGTGTTATTTCGTCGTAAAACTCAAAATTGTGACATATAGCATTAACGAGATATATTATGTCCCATCTAAAGCTAAAAAAAAATTGAATTTTCGCTAACCAAAAGTAAAAACAATCTGAAATTTGCAGATTATTCTTGAAGAGGACGTCATGGTCTTTTAGATGTTCAGATTTTGTTTCACTAATCTTGTTCTTAAAGCTTTTCTTTGTTTACAATATAACTGAAGAAATAAAAAACAGTAAAATCGAAGCTAGCCGAAATTTTGTTAACAGATTATAAAAGAACTATAGGGAATTTTGATGAAAGGATATCCGTTTTGAAAGTATTACATCGAGGGCATCTTTGTATTTAAATATGAGGAAAATCTTTTTTTTTTCAAATTTGGGGAAAATCATTGGCTATAGCCTTGTCTTTTTGGTGAAAATATGAATTAATAGAAATATATCGGGTAGTTCTTATATCGTCGTAAAACTCAAAATTGTGACATTATAGCAATAACGAAAATGATTATGTCCCGTCTAAAGCTAAAATAATTGAATTTTCGCTAACCCACAGTAAAAACGATCCGAAAGGTGGAGTTTATTCTTGAAAAAGACGTCATGGTCTTTTAGATGTTGGGATTTGCTAAGATGACTTCACGGAGTTTTAGATGTTCGGATTTTGTTTGAATAATCTTATTCTTAAAGCTATTCTTTGTTTACAATATAACTGAAGAAATAAAAATTGTAAAATCGAAGCTAGCCGAAATTTTGATAACATATTATAAAATAACTATTGGAAATTTTGATGAAAGGATATCCGTTTTGAAAGTATTACATCGAGGGCATCTTTGTATTTAAATATGAGGAAAATAATTTTTTTTTAAATTTGGGGAAAATCATTGGCTATAGCCTTGTCTTTTTGATGAAAATATGAATTAATAGAAATTTATCGGGTAGTTCTTATTTTGTCGTAAAACTCAAAATTGAGACATTATAGCATTAACGAAAAATATTATGTCCTGTCTGAAGCTTAAAAAATTGAATTTTCGCTAACCCAGTGTAAAAACAATACAAAAGATGGAGTTTATTTTATAAGACGACGTCATGGCGTTTTAGATGATGGGATTTTATTTGAAAAATTAAGCCTAAAGACTTTAATGAAAAATATTATATCGCGGAGAAAGCTTAAAATAATAAAATTTTACTCAATCGGGCTACAAACTGATTTCTAGATGTGCTAACTTTAGAATAGAAGCCGCACTTAACTTCAATATTTAGTTTGTTTGTTATGGATTTCTCGCAAAGCCGTCCCTAATTTAGCAGTGTAAGACTAGAGGGAATGCAGCTAGTCACCATCACCCACCGCCAGCTCTTGGGCTACTCTTTCACCAACGAAAAATAGTGGGATTGACCGTCACTTATAACGCCTTCACGGTGAAAGGGCGAGTATGTTTGGTGTGATGGGGATTCGAACCCATGACCCGCAGATTGCGAGTCGAGCACCCTAACCACCTGGTCAATATTTAGGAATTTTGAACGAACATTCTTCCTTTTAAAGTGTTTCTACTAAGTATGTTTTCTTGAGAACTATAGTGAAATCTACAATAGCCCGATTTTTCACAACAAATCAATGATTAGATATTAGGAGTTTTCGTGAAAAGAGTTCGATTTTGGAAAGTACAGATTAAGTGCATCTTTCTAGTCCAATAATATGAATGTATAATTCTTTCAACATTTTTTAAAAATTCGTGAGTTTTTTGGCTTGTAATTTTGACGAAATTTTTTTAAACACGTCAGAAATATGCGTTTTCTGAAATTATATTAAGAGTCAAATCTCGAATTCTCTTTATTTCTTATAAAAACTGAATAATGAAGCTTTATGACTTTAATGGAAAATATTATATCACAGAGAAAGCTCAAAATAAGAAAATTTCACTAATTCGGAAACAAACACTTAATTTGGCCATCTTCGATCTCGCTTTACTCTTGTTTTTATACGTGATTTGGCTTTATTGGTACAAGGTTATATATCAAACTGTTATTGTAAAAACAAATTCCTAAAAAATTTAGTTTCGAATCATTGGACTAAAAAAATGCACTTGATGTGTTCCTCAAAAAAGTATGCTTTTTAGAAATATAATTTTTTCTTCAAATGTCGCTACGGTTAATAATTTATGAATCAAAATAAATACTGAGGTCCGCATTTAATAAATCGTTTGTTTTCGTCATTTTTATACTGTAATTATTTGATGAAAACTTTGCCCCTCTTCGATTTGGCCTTATTGGTACAAGGTTATATATGAAACTGTTATTATAAAAACAAATTATAGAAACATTTTAATTTCATATCATTGGACTAAAAAATTATGCATTTGGTGTATTCCTTATAAAATGGAACTCTTTTCGTGAAAACTTCCAATACTTACGCCTTTATTTGACGTGAAATTTCCAGTTATCTTTGATTTTACTATATTACTCAAGGAAAAATAGTTAATACAAGGTCTTCAAAAAAAATTAATTTTCATTGAAAATTCACGAATCCAGAAGGTTATTATGCCTTCTTCTTTCTAAGTTTTGTCTATATTTACCTTTGTTTTTATTCTGAAGAAGAGAAATTTCCTCTTTTTTTTTAGCGATATAATATTTCTGATTAAAGTCGTAACGCTTCATTCTTGAGCTTCAGGTAAAGTTGGTTAAAAACAGAGAAATTCTATCCCACTGAGACCCATAAAGACACAGAAAGTAATAACAGTATTCTCTGCAAATAAGAATAACGTGAAGCAGTTGTGCCATCAGGTAGTACTACGTTATCAATATTCTGCAATTTAAAATCATTCAAATATCCAATATATTTTGGATAACTACCGGTACTACTCTATTTATCTAGTATATGTAAGTACAAGATCCTCCTCTGTAATGTTGAAAATCTCTTTACTACTATCTTCATCTGCTGACTGAATATAGTTCTAATTAATATTTTAAATTGTAAATGTACTCAAAATATGTTATTTAGCAAAGAAAATTTCTGTCTGCAAAAGTTCACTACTTTCTAAAAATTATGAGTTAACCCAACATCACGTTATCGAGCACTAGTCTCTCTCTCGATACGAGATATTTTTAGAATTGTGCAAAGAGTGCACAGATTTTTTTACGTATATTGTGATACCTGTAAACATAAGAGCTAGGACTGACACTTTGTAAGACTTTAATGCTAATTTAATTTCGTTTGTAAATATATATTCATAATCACCATCTCATTGCATGTTATTATATATATATATTGTAAAATAAATTACTCCTGGGAAGTCCAGATAATATTCAAAGATTACACTAAAAAAAAGTACCAAAACAATAACTTGTCCCAATAGTAATTTTCCAAGTTAAAGGCCGTGGAATATTCCTATTCTGGAGGTCTTTAATGAAAACCCTGAGTTTAAATTTTTAATTTCGGCTACAGATTATTTATAAAATTGTGGCTTCAAAGAGGCTTCATACTGTCCAGCTACAGGAACATCGTACTGTCCAGCAATGGGTGTCTTCACAGAGGCATCATACTGTCCAGCTACAGGGACATCGTACTGTCCAGATATGGGTGTCTTCACAGAGGCATCATACTGCCCAGCTATGGGAGTCTTCACAGAAGCATCATACAGTCCAGCTACAGGGGCCTTAACAGTGACATCATATTGTCCAGCTATGGGAGTCTTCGGCACAACATACTGAGCAAGTAGCGGTGATTGCACTGGAACAGCATATTTTGCAGCTGGACCATAGTAGCTTTCACTATGGAAATAAAAGTAATAGGTCAAATAATAAATGCGTACAGTGTGATAACTCATGTGATAACATGTTATTATAGGTGGACCATAGTAGCTGTCACTACGAAAATAAAAGTAACAAGTCACACAATAAGCGGACGCATTGTGATAACATGTTATTACAGCTGGACCATAGTAGCTGCCCCTATAGAAATAAAAGTAATAGGTCACATAATAAATGCGTACACTGTGATAACTCATGTGATAACATGTTATTATAGGTGGAATAGTAGCTGTCACTACGAAAATAAAAGTAACAAGTCACACAATAAGCGGACGCATTGTGATAACATGTTATTACAGCTGGACCATAGTAGCTGTCCCTATAGAAATATAATTAATACATCATACAATAAGTGGATGTATTGTGAGAACTTGTTGTCACTGAAATATGATAGGAGCTACTACATACATAGTCAGTTTAGAAAAAGTAGCAATCATAAACTGTTATACTTAAAATATCAACAGAAGAAGAAGGAACATGACACAGTGGACAGAATACTACATCAAACAATTAGAATAATAACAACAGGAGAACAAAGAACATGACACGCTGGACAGAATAATACATCAAACACTTAAAATAACAACAACAGGAGAACAATGAACATGACACGCTGGACAGAAGGATACATCAAACACTTAAAATAATAACAACAGGAGAACAAGGAACATGACACAGTGGAGAAAGACTACTTCAAACACTTAAAATAACAACCACAGAAGAACAATGAAAATGACACAGTGGACAGAAGACTACATCAAACAATTAAAATAACAACAACAGGAGAACAAGGAACATGACACAGTGGACAGAAGACTACATCAAACACTTAGAATAACAACAAAAAGAGAACAAAGAACACGACACACTGGACAGAAAACTACATCAAAAACTTAGAATAACAACAAAAGGAGAACAAAGAACATGAGACACTGGACAGAAGACTACATCAAACA
The DNA here is from genome assembly GCF_000517525.1 of Limulus polyphemus. NCBI lineage: Eukaryota > Metazoa > Arthropoda > Merostomata > Xiphosura > Limulidae > Limulus > Limulus polyphemus. The sequence continues at coordinate 9,260 of NW_013676690.1, read as the reverse complement.
CTTAAAACAACAACAACAGGAGAACAAAGAACATGAGACACTGGAGAAAGACTACTTCAAACACTTAAAATAACAACCACAGAAGAACAATGAACATGACACAGTGGACAGAAGACTACATCAAACAATTAAAATACTAACAACAGGAGAACAAGGAACATGACACAGTGGAGAAAGACTACATCAAAACTTAAAATAATAACAACAAGAGAACAAGGAACATGACACACTGGACAGAAGACTACATCAAAAACTTAGAATAACAACAACAGGAGAACAAGGAACATGACACAGTGGACATAAGACTACATCAAAACTTAAAATAACAGCAAAAGGAAAACAAAGAACATGACACACTGGACAGAAGACTTTTATGTGTCATGCAGTAAGGTTATAACAAAAACAACATATGAATACGTAAAAATTACCGTATACAACAAACCCAGTATTTTTTACTCTTTCAAACCGTAAGCGTATAAAACTATAAAAGAGAGTTGGAGAGTAACATGAATGTATGTACACGATAACATGGAGAGTAACGTGAATGTATGTACACGATAACATGGATAGTGACCTGAATGTATGTATGTGATAACAAGAATAGGGACCTGAATGTATGCACATGAGAGCATGGAGAGTGTCCAGAATGTATGTACATGATAACATGGAGAGTAACGTGAATGTATGTTCTTGATAACATGGATAGTGACCTGAATGTATGGATAACATAGATAGTGACGTGAATGTATGTTCTTGATAACATGGATAAGGACCCGAATGTATGGACATGATAACATAGATAGTGACCTGAATGTATGTACGTGATAGAGCAGAAACCTTAAATTCAGATTGGCGTGAGAATGGTCATCTAATCAAACTTACAGAAGAAATAATCAATATCTTCAATATGTAGCTAGTGGTTCAAATGCCAGACACCCTTACATGGACATGGGTAGAAAAACTAATAGCAAAGGCTTACATCCTTCTATCTACAGTATAGCCACCAACCTTGTAGTTAGGTGAAATAACAAGAATCACTGACAGAGATTCCTGTATAAACCTTGTTGTTGGAAACTCCATCTTGAATGTCATCTCTACCTGGCATAAGGGAGATGCATTGATCACCTCATGTTGAGATGTGCATGAAAAATAGCATACATAGTGGTATAAAATCATTTACTAATAGATATCATGATTTCACTCACACCCTCAAACCCAGATCCATCTTTTATCAAAGTCAATGTAACAACTTGTGCAATAGTAGCATCCCATATTGATGGAAAAATTATACTAATACAGTCTAACAAATACACATTCAAGTCCAGGCTGAGTTCATGTTCATAAGACGTGATCCAGCAGAAGTGGAAAATACAAGGATTGCACGTAATGAAGCCATGCTCTGTATATATGATCGGCTTCCAGAGCATAACACGTGGAATGGAATTAACTGTATAGCAAGGGTTATAGCGTTTCATTCTGGCACTTCCACAACTTATAGCTGAGACAGAAATCAACAACTTGGAGATATCACTCATTTACAATGATGACGCGATACAGATGAAGATCAACACAATGCCTTCATGCACAGACACATTAACACCAGTGTGACGATGATGACATGCAAGAGAGACAGTTTTAGCGTTATTGAGATGGCCATAAATACATCTGAAAGTTCAGATGGTAAGAATCTCCATCTTTAAGAACTTACAGAATTCAACATGTTGAAGTTACTGTCGGGGTATCAATGCAACTGGGAAACAGGTTTCATCTCTGATATACGGAATGATCAAATCCTTAACCAAACCCACGAAGGATCTTTTTCATCTTAAAGGCTATTAATTCACTGTTCTACCAAACACCATTGACGAGATTCCAGAGGAAGTTATAGTCAGAAGAGTTGTCTATCGGACTGAACCACAATTACCCTCATAATTAAGTGGTTATCACAGGGAGAAGTGAAACCTTGATCAATGCTGCAGAAGTCATAGCAGATATACGGGAAGTATGAGAAAGCTTTTAAGCTGGTCAGAACATATTGGCTGTAGTTTTAGATTCAGAATATACCTACAATAAAGTCCATTCACGATGAAAAAATAGACACCAGTGTCTTAGTTGCGTTGACTATCAGATAATACATTATGAAGGTGGTATTCAGACTGGAATATTTGGTCTGTCTCAAGGATCGCGGATAAAAAGTAAAATCAGTTGCCGTGTGCTAACCTCTATCAACAACATTCTGGTTAATAGCAGAAGCTCTAATAAAGGTTTCTAATACTTGAAAACAAGAAGTAACCAACCCTCATCGTAGTAGGCAAATGGTAAAAATGGCCGTCAATCCTGCCAAAATTCTTCACACTCGATAATAGACATACTTTCTATTTTACTTATCTTTATCATACTTTTATGCATCTACTTTCTACATATCTCATTTCATGTGCTTCATTAATTGTTGTTGTTATTGTAATATTTAGCATTTGAATAAATATTAATTGAATTGAAACCACGTTATACATTGTTTTATCTAAAATCTTATAATATTTGTGAGAGAACGTTTAATTCATCAAGTAACTCTAAATAATGAGTTAACTTTAAATCAATACGACTGCTAAGGTGGATTGTTTTCATAATGAATGAACTCACACTAGTCATTAAATAAACTCACCTAGTAGTTACGTTACTGTACACGGAACCGAATGAACTCACACTAGTCATTAAACAAATTCACCTAGTAGTTACATTACTGTATACGAAACCGAATGACCTCACACTAGTCATTAGACAAACTCATCTAGTAGTTACGTTACTGTATACGGAACTAAATGAACTCACATGAGTTTATTTAATGACTAGTGTGAGTTCATTCGGTTCCGTATACAGTAACTACTAGGTGAGTTTGTTTAATGACTAGTGTGAGTTCATTCAGTTCCGTATACAGTAATGTAACTGCTAGATGAGTTTATTTAATGACTAGTGTGAGTTCATTCAGTTCCGTATACAGTAACTACTAGGTGAGTTTGTTTAATGACTAGTGTGAGTTCATTCGGTTCCGTATACAGTAACGTAACTACTAGATGAGTTTATTTAATGACTAGCTAGATGAGTTTGTTTAATGACTAGTGTGAGTTCATTCAGTTCCGTATACAGAAACGTAACTGCTAGATGAGTTTGTTTAATGACTAGTGTGAGTTCATTCAGTTCCGTATACAGAAACGTAACTGCTAGATGAGTTTGTTTAATGACTAGTGTGAGTTCATTCAGTTCCGTATACAGTAACTACTAGGTAGTTATGTTACTGTATACGGAACTAACTGAACTCACACTAGTCATTAAATAAACTCATCTAGCAGTTACGTTACTGTATACGGAACTGAATGAACTCACACTAGTCATTAAATAAACTCATCTAGCAGTTACGTTACTGTATACGGAACTAACTGAACTCACCTAGTCATTAAATAAACTCATCTATCAGTTACTTTACTGTATACGGAACTAAATGAACTCACACTAGTCATTAAATAAACTCATCTATTAGTTACGTTACTGTATACGGAACTGAATGATCTCACACTAGTCATTAAACAAACTCATCTAAGAAACAATCAACCCTCAGTTGGAAATTTGGTTTAGAATCGGCTGTGTACAAAAATAGCACTCTGAAACAACCATAGTTAGTCAAGTTTTCAGTTTGAAGTGTGGTTTAAAATCTTATGTGTACAAAGATAGTGTTGTTACGACAGCGGAAGTCACGTGACCCTGGTAACACGTGATGAGATTATCGAAACATCATGAATTTTCTTGGCAGGTCTAGTCTGTTCCAGGCGCCCTCTTTTTTTAGTATATAAGCCCTGCAAATAAATCGAGGAGAGAAATACATAAGTAGATACATATATAGAGAGATAATTGAGTCAAGCAAACAGTAGGCACTGTAAGTAAAGTGTGTGAATCGCTGTGATTTATAGCGTGTGTTATAAAAGTTGTTAAGTTTAAAGTGACTGTACAACTGTAGCTTCGGCTGTTAGTAATTTCTTCTTCAGATTTGGTATGCCATACGAACTGCACTCAGATCAAGGCCGTAACATTGAATCAGCTGTGTTCCATGAATGCTGCAAGTTGTTTGACATACGAAAAACCAGGACAACGCCACTTCACCCACAGTCTGATGTGATGGTAAAAAATACAACTGGACACTGGGACGGGAATTGGCAAAGTTTTGTAATAGCCGCCAAGATGGCTGGGATGTCTTACTCCCTCCACTGTTGATGACATATAGAACAGCAGAGCACGAAGCCACTGGATACACTCCAGCAAAGCTGATGTTTGGTCGGGAACTTCGGTTGCCAGTGCACCGGATAACAGAACGCCCACCTTACGAAGACTTGCCTGAAAATGTGCCAGAGTTCGTGAAAGTGTTATCTGAAAGGATGGATGATATTGACCATCAAGTGCCTTCAGACTTGAAAACGTCTGCTGATTACGTGAAGCTATGTTATGATAAGAGATCTACTGAAGTCAGCTTTGTACCAGGAGACAAGATGTGGTTGTATAATCCCAGGAAGACCAAAGGGAAGTCTCCTAAGTTGTCATCTCCATGGAAGGCCCTTTGACAAAGTGGATCGTCTCTCAGACTTGACTTTCCGAATAAAATGTGGTCGGCGAGGCAAGCCAAAGGTGGTGCATGCCAACAGGCTTTAGCGTTATCACGGTCCAAGACATTTCAGTTGGAACAATGGAACAAATGATGCTGCTGAAAACGTGTCACCTGAAAAAGCCACTGTCGAAGAAGAAACTCAACCCGGTGTAGAGAAGGGGAAACAGTGAAGCCGTTAATGAAGTTACTACCACTGATATGAATGTTACCGATAGTGGAACATTTCCTGATAGAGCAGATGAACCCACATGAAGCACAAGCCAGTGAGACAGAGACCAGTACGGAAGAAGATACGTCATGTAAAATTAAGAGACTTTTGTATTTTAATTTTGTGTTTGTAAATTCTGTACATTTAATCAAATTATTGTTAATTATATATTGGTTTAATGTAAGTGGCTATTGTTCGGGACGAACAATACTGAGGAAGGGGCAGTGTTACGACAGCGGAAGTCACGTGACGCTGGGAACACGTGATGAGATTATCTAAGTATCATGAATTTTCCTGGCGACTCTAGTCTGTTCCAGGCGAAATCTTTTTTTAGTATATAAGCCCTGCAAATAAAGCGATGAGAGAAATGCATAAGTAGACACATATAGTTTGTTTGTTTGTTTGAACTTAGGCACAAAGCTACACAATGGGCTATCTGTGCTCTGCCCACCACGGGTATCGAAACCCGGTTTCTAGCGTTGTAAGTCCGCAGACATACCGCTGTGCCACTGGGGGGGGGGGGGCAGATACATATATAGAGAGAGAAATAATTGAGTCAAGCAAACAGTAGGCACCGTAAGTAAAATGTGTGAATCATTGTGATTTATAGCGTGGGTTATAAAGGTTAAGTGTAAAGTGACTTGTGAAATTCTGTATATTATAAAACTGTATCAAGACAGAATAAACTAGTTTTTAATTTTATACTCATTTTAACGTTGTGTGTCATTTATCATGTCAATCAAGTGTAATCTTCATTTGAAGTTTTGTTTGTTCAAAGAGAATGTTCTGAAAAAATCAACAAATTAATCTAGTCTTCAGTTGAAATGTACAGATAATCAGTTTTTCAGCCAAATTAACTTTTGTGCTAACTACTTCCCAATACCGTTAAATTTGTAAAGGGGACGTGCTAATGTTCAACAACAAAAACTAAACTCACCAGCCAGGTACATTGACAGAATAGTCACAATTCAAGGTCGCTTGATTAAACACTTGACCGTGTTCACACGTTTGCAAACGAGGTAATCTCTTCACTCCCGTGGGGTCATCGTAGGTCGAGACACAGACATAGTATCTTCTGCAATCGTGTGGGTCGGGATACTTTTGGTTTCCATAGTTTTGGATTTCTTCGTAGGTGGGGACAGGACAAGTAAAGCCAACAATGGCTGGAAACACAAGAACAACAAAAAACAGAGAGAGATTTAGCAGTAGCTTTTTATATCTTAATGTTCTGAAGCCATTGGAGACAAATGTGATTAATTCAAATTACAAAGTAAATAACTTTAGCTTAGTGTGTTAGTTTTATGACTTTAAAACACAGGTATTTGCCGTTCAAATTAATGTACTGAATAACAAAAAAGGTAAGGCTACAGACAAGCCTACTGTTCACCAAACGCCCGGAAAAGGACTTAAAAACCGTTTGCAGTTATATATACATGCATTTCAGGGTAAATTTCTTTAACTAAAGAAACATTTCTGATGTTGAAGAATCATATTAATATTTGATGACAAGAAAACTCACGATAAAAAGACAAAAATTAAGACACCTAAAACATACGCGAGCACTTAAAAATAGTTTCCTTGAATTTTAACAGACACCGAAAAAAGTATTGCACAAAGTTGATCAGCTTAAGACTATTTCGAAACTTACGCAAATGTAAGACTCTTCACAAGCTTGGATAAGTTTCATGGTCAGTTTTAAATTTTAAATAAAGGAAGGAAGCGTCTAGTAAAGTAGGGCACGTAAGTTATGTTCATTTACGTCATAAACAATAAACTCATTCAAATTCATGTACTGCTTTAGATTTTTAGATAATTTCAATACTAGGTTTCGTGTTTGCAGAACGTGCATTATTTAACAGTTTATTCTGTTCTACTAGTGCCTGTTTATCATGTATTGTTTAACTGTTTGTTCTGTTCTCTTGCACCTGTTGATCGTGTATTGTTTAACTGTTTGTTCTGTTCTACTAGTGCCTGTTTATCCTGTATTGTTTAACTGTTTGTTCTGTTCTACTAGTGCCTGTTTATCGTGTATTGTTTAACTGTTTGTTCTGTTCTCTTGCACCTGTTGATCGTGCAAACAGTTAAACAATATAGGATTAGCAGGCACTAGTAGAACAGAACAAAGAGTTAAACAATACAGGATCAGCAGGCTAGTAGAACAGAACAAACAGTTAAACAATACAGGATCAGCAGGCACTAGTAGAACAGAACAAAGAGTTTAAGTATACACAATCAGCAAGCACTAGAAGAATAGAACAAGCACTTAAACAATACAGGATAAACAGGCACTAGTAGAATAGAACAGACAGTTAAACAATAATTATTAGAAGAGAAAGTAGAACAGAACAAAGAGTTAAATAATACACGATCAACAAGCAGTGCCTGCTGATCCTGTATTGTTTAACTATTTATTCTCTTCTACCAATGCTTGTTGATCGTATTTTATTTTACTATTAGTCAATTTTCTTTTTATCTTCCTTTTTTCTCCTATTTATTTTCTACATTTAAATATCCTTTAAACCTTTTGTTTTACATTAAACTGTGGTAACTGGCACCAGTCATTATGACCATATTCAGTCAGTTTCTTTATTTCATTTCAACTTCACATCGTATCATTTCACCTGTAAACTATCACTATACCTATCTTTCGGCATACTTAATCCACGAATTATTTAGTTTTGCGAAGATCAAGTGTATGTGAGCCAGATTTATTTTTGAATTACCACAAATTTTCCGTTACATAAAAAAGTGGTAATTAATATTGTTCTACACAAAATACACTACTATATTTCACATAAAGATACTTTCAAATCTATATGAATTATGCTGTTTACAACCGCCAGGTGAAGCTGATACAACTCTCTAAGGTGAATTACGTTGTTTTGTACGGATTTATATGGTAAATTGTGCTATAATTCGAACATTTCCCTAAGTTCTTACCAGAAATATTCAATTTTATATTTAAAATAAACTTCAGGTTCTACTACGTATTATAATTTTCAGCCCCATGGTGCTCTGTGAGGAATGTATCAGTCCAGTTTGTATTGAGTGTGGACATTTTAAATGGATTTGTTAGGTTACCTTCACTATCACAACCGTGAACCAGGTCAGGCCAATCACAGTATCCATTCTCGTAGCTATAGGCTAGGCCTTCTGGACAAGGGAACTCGTAAGATTTTCCATCCACACACTTCAAAAAGCGCGTACAGTCACTCTCATGAGGATACTCGCCCCAGCGACGTGGACACCATTCTGTGGGTTGGGGTTGTTCTATAGAATGTATTTGTTTTATTACTACTCTGATCGATAATCAGGACAATAGCAAACAACAAAAAACATTGGCTTTAGAGATCAAAGTGAAATTTAGTAAATTCACTAACTTGGAGAAGAGAGAGAACTTTTAGAGATAGTTTACAGATAACAAAGATGGAACTCCAAGAGACAGTTTACAGATAACAAAGATGAAACTCCAAGAGACAGTTTACAGATAACAAAGACGGAACTCCTAGAGATAGTTTACAGATAACGTAGAACTGCTAGCGATGGTTTACAGATAACTTGACGGAAAGCCTGTATTATAATTTCATTTACCTTGACCGAAAAAAATACAGTTAATAAAAGTTGAATATTTCTAGCATTTAAGTAAATCTAGGAAAACATTTTTGTATATTATACTTTCCATTTCAAACTAATGATAAAAGTAACTGTAACAAAGTTATAAAAAGTTTTTGTATATTCTTGATTGTAAATAAATAAATAATAATATTTGTACATCTCGTTTTTGTTAATATATAACACATCACTGTAAACTTTTTATCACTTACGGAGTTGCGGCCTGTCGCTGCAGTCTACGTTTCGTATAGAGTCACAGTAGGAACCGCGAACATTGAAGGCCAAGCCGTCTGGACACAGTCCTTCTGTCAGAGTACCATTCCTACAGATATAATAACTGTCACACTGCTGTTGGTTGGGAAAAAAACCGTTGGCCTCATGACACTGGCCATTAGCTATGGAAACAAGAAAATATTTACAAACTTTGTACGTTTTCTTTTAAATACAATAATCATTATCTCTAAAACAGTCGTAGCCTCGTGACATTGGCCATTAGCTGTGGAAACAATAAAATATTTAAAAACTTTGTACGTTTACTTTTAAATACAATAATCATTATGTCTAAAACAGTCGTAGCCTCGTGACACTGGCCATTAGCTATGGAAACAATAAAATATTTACAAACTTTGTACGTTTACTTTTAAATACAGTAATCATTATCTCTAACACAGTCGTAGCCTCGTGACACTGGCCATTAGCTGTGGAAACAAGAAAATATTTACAAACTTTGTACGTTTACTTTTAAATACAATAATCATTATCTCTGAAACAGTTGTTACGTCTCCGTTT
>NW_013676689.1:11801-16362 GCF_000517525.1 Limulus polyphemus | reverse complement strand
TCCTCAGATGTCCTTGCTCCCCAATAGCCTTTCTGAGTAGCAGCCTTTACTGCTGTATCGTCTCCCCTGTGTTGAAGTTTCCAGCATTGAGCTCTCTTGTGCCCAGGTTTATTACAGTGCCAGCAAAGTCCCTCTAACTTCTCTGAAAGCTGACCTTTTCTGGCCTTGAATCCAGATGACTGTACCAACCTTGGTACCTCTGTGCTGGACTTAACGTAGGATTCAAATTCGAGAGCTCTGACCATTGCATCCTGCATGGTAGATGGGTGTGCTTGCTTCACTTGTATATTAAGTTGTGGACTGTCCAAGGCATCTACGAACTGATCCCTCAGCAACAACTTGAGGAGATCAGGTGGTGCAGTTGGGTAGGCCTTGTGTGCCATGCTTTCCAAGTCCTGTGCCAGCTCTTGCAGGCTCTCCCCTTTAGCACGGACTCTCGTCCTAAACCTAGCCCTGTAGACTTCTGATTGATTCTGGGTTCCGTACCTGATTTCCAGAGCCTCTACCAGTGCTCTATAGTTGTGTCTGTCGGCTGCTGTCAACTGTCCAAGTATTTCCAGAGGTTGTCCCTTCAAGCTCGTTGCCAGATATACTGCTTTCTGCTCATGTGTCCATCTGTTCATCTCTGCCAGTAACTCAAACTGTGCTCTATATGCTTCCCATGGTGCCTTCCCATCGAATTCCTGTGGCTTCCTTCGCACTGGATCACTCCTAGTACTGACATTCATATCTGGGATGTGACTTCTAACGGGACTGAATATGTCTGCATTAGGGTTTAGCTGCGGGCTCTGTAAGGGGCTTGTCATAGTCTGGGGTTGATTAAGTCGATGGTCAATGTATCCTCCTTGTGTAACAGACAATAAATCGTTCTTTAACGTATCTAATTCGCTTTTAAATTTACTAATGTTTTCCATTTGTACTTCTTGCCAATGTTGTTGACTTTCCTGTAGTTGCTGCTGACTTTCTTGCAACTGTTGGAGACTTTCTTCCTGTTTCTTTTCTCGTTCGTCTTGTTTCTTTACTTTTTCCTCCAACCACTGCTGTAATTTCTCTTCTTGTTTCTTTTATTTTTCCTCCAACAACTGCTGTAATTTCTCTTCTTGTTTATTTTGTTGTTCGAGCTGCCACTGTTGCAGGTTTTCTTACAACTGCTGTTGTCTCTCTTCTTGTTTCTTTTCGTTTTCCTCCAACAACTGCTGTAATTTCTCTTCTTGTTTATTTTCTTTCTCCTCCAATAACTGTTGTAATCTCTCTTCTTGTTTATTTTCTTTCTCCTCCAACCACTGCTGTAGTCTCTCTTGTTTACTTTGCTGTTCGACTTGCCATTGTTGTAGGTTTTCTTGTAACTACTGTTGTCTTTCTTCTTGTTTCTTTTCTTTTTCTTCCAACAACTGTTGTAATTTCTCTTCTCGTTCTTCTTGTTTCTTTTTCTTTTTCCTCTAACAACTGTAGTAATTTCTCTTCTCGTTCTTCTTGTTTCTTTTCTTGTTTATTTTCTCGTTCTTGTATTGTTGTCATCAAGTCTGCTATGCTGTAGTTTGATTTGCCGCTTATCGTTTCCATTTTTTTTTTGTCCCACTCTCTGACACCAATTTGTAACATCTGCGTTTGTTAATTAATTTTCCGTAACTTCGTTCCGACGAAACTTTAGCAACACGAGTTCTTACTTAATAAAACTGGTTTATTCTTTCCGAATACAACTTTACGATACACTTATTTTCAACAGTCGGTCTATAACAAACGCTATATCAACGAACGTCAACAATACTTCTGACTGCAGGTCAATTACTCACTATATACACACTACACATTATTGTCCCGTCACGTTGTCACCCTCTTTTATATACCAGCCTATCCTATATCTAGTAAATGCTAGAGCATTCGCCAAGGTACAGTATAGTTCTAGAAAGCAGAGGGCGTGAGAATAGTCACGTGATCTCGCTGACGCAACAATATGTGTATTGTACTATCGTTAGTGATGAATATCAGATATTAGTCTCTGTATTGATCTATCGTTAGTGGTTTACATCAGATATCAATTTGTGTATTATACTATCGTTAGTGGTGTACATCATATATTAATTTGTGTATTGTACTATCGTTAGTGGTGAATATCAGATATAAGTCTGTGTATTGTCCTATCGTTAGTGATGTACGTCAGATATTAATTGTGTATTCTACTATCGTAAGTGGTGTGTATAAGTTATTAATTTGTGTATTATACTATCGTTAGTGGTGTATATCAGATATTACTCTGTGTATTGATCTATCGTTAGTGGTTTACATCAGATATTAATTTGTGTATTGTACTATCGTTAGTAGTGTACGTCATATATTAATTTATGTATTGTACTATCGTTAGTGGTGAATATCAGATATTAGTCTGTGTATTGATCTATCGTTAGTGGTTTACATCATATATTAATTTATGTATTGTACTATCGTTAGTGGTGAATATCATTTATTAATTTTTATATTATACTATCGTTAGTGGTGTATATCAGACATTAATTTCTGTATTGTACTAAAGTTAGTGGTGTATATCAGATATTTATTTGTATATTGTACTAACGTTAGTGGTGTATATCAGACATTGATTTCTGTATTGTACTAACGTTAGTGGTGTACATCAGATATAAATTTCTGTGTGTATAGCACAAGTTGCTAGATTTTGGTTCATTCAAAAATTAATTATATCAACTATATTAGAAATAAAACGCCACGAAGAACAAGACGTTTAAGTTTTTTAAAAAGAACGATCCTAATCTTCCAATTTTTAAAAAAAATGACCTGAGTGTTATAAAATCCCCAGATATTTCACTGATTGATATAATTGATATAATTATATATCTCATATAATGGTCTGTAATATTTTGTGTTTAATCTAATTATATATCAGAATTTCTACTTGATCTAGTGTTCTATGGTAATTTCTGTTTCATCTAGTTATCTATACGATTTTATTTGCTGTCTCAAGATATTCAAGTAATTTGTTTTCTGTTCTTAACTAGTTTTGATTCGTTACTTTAAGTTAGGACCTGAGTAATAATAATAATAATGTGTATTAATTAATTATAAACATCGTTGGTTTCGTGCGTTATTCGGTGTTCAGTCAGTTATGTTTTTAAAATTTTGCAATTTATTAAACGCATGAATTCACGGCATGAGGTTGCATAAAACTGTAAAGTGTAATCATTTAAGAAAGGTACAATAATAAGTGAGTGTCAAGACCCACACATACAAATCCTTGACAAACACTCACCTGGGTTCAAGTCCAGTTTTCTTGTGTTTAAATGTATGCAGATACTTTACTTTCCTGGAGCACGTTTGGCGTCACTGACAGATCATATAATTTGTATAAGTAAAATATTTTGTTATCTCGTCTTTGTTGTATGGCAGTGGATTAGCTTTCAAGAACTCAACGTAAACATAATGCTGGAAACGATTACAATAACACTTTCTCTCAAACATTAAAGTTGAAGTGGGGAAGTCTCTGTCCCAGTGGTTAACGTCGTATACATATGTACTGCATGTTGTATACTCCTTTGCTTAATATACAAATGTATAAAATGTTTATAAAAGCAGATATATGTGATTCTAACACAAAACATCAGTCATAAAGCTGCTAAGTTTCTTTCGCCCTAGCTAATAATTGACCTTTGTCATTCTACTGTAGTGTTACGTTTGCTTCCTGATGGAAACAAAATATTTAAGTTTAAACTTCCTATATTGAAGTTGGCGTTGATCTTTCTCTTACAGGTCAGATTATGGCCTAACAATGTAAACCACCTTATTTTTTTTGTAAGAATGAAATACAGCAGCTTGGGTAGCGCACTTGCCCTGAGAAGAATAAGATTATTGTTTCGTGCACATAATGCTATATTTTCTCAGTTTAATGAAATAACTTCTTACACTTCCAACAGTTCTTACACAGAGACCTCCAGTGAAGGAACAGTATTTCGTGCACATATCTTGTCTATGACTATTTTTGTGTATTGAATGAATATTGTTTCATGTTTTTGCTCATTGTGTCCAGCCTCCTTGAGCTTATAAACGCAATTAAATCCTGTTATTCTGTGAAAGCTACCCGATTATTCTGAGAGCAAATCAGGGCACTAGAAGATATCACAATAGTTGACCGTTGACATAACATATCACAAATTGGAAGATATAATTTTATATCTTTCCATCAAAGACGTATTTATTTGACATCAAAAATCAATTGTCAATTGACATCAGAGTAGACATGTAAGTTGTATTTGGGATATTAATGAAATCATTTACACTTATGATGTATTTTATTCAGATTAAACATAATACCAATGACGTGTACGGAATGTTCTAATTATGATACAATCATTCACGATCATTAAATTGAGAGACAGCAAAGTGAAATCCTTTGTTCAGAATACGTATTTCTTCAGTGCTTAATTGTCGACCATCTGTTGATTATAAAGTTGGTTGGTGGCTTGTCGTGTTAACATCCTTTCTTGTTAATTATTTTAAGGCACATTGTGCTGGTATATTTATAGTAACAATTACAAAAAACGACGTTGTTTGA
>NW_013676689.1:7201-10915 GCF_000517525.1 Limulus polyphemus | reverse complement strand
TGGATTAAAAAATTGTTAGAACACATTTGGAATAAAAATCCTATAAACCGAGTGATTTCGAGAGGTGGACCTTTCTTCTTCAGGGGCAAACTGGGAATGGGTAGATATATCCTCAACATTCATCTATATAGAGAGGTTATACATTTCAAGAGTATACAAATCTGGTTACTATGAATAAAAATCCTCAACAATCATGTACATGGGTTCCAACTCAAGAGTAAAATCATTTGATTAGTAGGTAGTAAAAACTCAACTTCAAGTGCAAACTGCATTTTAATTCATTGCAAATAATATATGATTGTTTTCCTTTGATGTTCAGTTATATGATAACGTTGAAGAGAATCACGAACATGCTAGCACTCTTGTGTGGCGCCAATTGATCAGTCTTTATTTAGTGAATAGGCAGTATTTTTCATTCAACGGATAACGAAAAATTAACTGAAAACGACGTCATATAGTGGGCTTAGTCTTGGCGTTAGTCGCTATCCCATTGTTTACACGTGCTTATTTCGTTGATATTGGAAAATTTATATTTTTATTGTGTAAGCATTGCACAAAAAACTTGACAAAAAACTGGGACATATTTGTAGATTAACTTGAACATATTGTGAGGTTTAAAAAAATGTTACACCATCTATAAAGCTAAAGTGAACTCCGAAGAACACTATTACAAATAGCCTGAAATATATATATATATATTAAAGAATCGAATCTCACACATCATGTCTCTGGACGTTGAATAGGGTTTAGGAGAGGTATGGGTTAGAAATGAAATTATGCGGTTTCTATATGTATACTCCCTTGAAAAAATATTTAATGTTACACATTGTGCTCTCAGTGGGATTTCTCTTTGAACTTTGAGCTAGACCTAATGGACACATCTGTTTTCTCTACATCTCGACCACAACTATATCTCAGTACTAGAGTTACTTAAGTATTTGACAGAATCAAGTCCAGTTAAGGTTCGCAATGTCTCTTTCCTCTAGTCTATCTTGAATCAAACTTCTAAACAGTCTTTTATAAAGCTTATTTATTTTTGAATGATTTTAAGGATAGTTAACTCTCATGTAGCTTTGTACAAAATCCAACAAACAAACAAACAAACAACTAAGATCTATAATTTACATTTATAGACCTAGATCTAGTAGCCTTGCTAATTAACCAACACCTAGATCTAGTAGCCTTGCTAATTAACCAACACCTAGATCTTGTAGCATTGCTACTTAACCAACACCTAACCTAGTTTTGAAACTCAAAATTGAAAGTTTTGGTTACAAAACGTACGTAGGGCTTGTATTGTCGAGCCCAAAAATCGTGTAACTAAACGTACATGGCGGCTGTTCGATAACTCAGAAATATACAGTTATGTTTGTTTAATGTAGCATTTATGATTAAAGACAAAGTATTCCAAAAGAAGTTCCTACTAAAATGATGAAAAGGACATTAACAACATGGTGTTAAGGTTCAGTAATTATACCTAGATATTTGATTGTGGTTTAAATAGAAATGGAAATGTACAATCTTTGAAGATAATATGTTTCCCTGTACAGTAAATAAGATACTAAGAAATTGGACCAGTTGAAACAACCTGCTAATATTGTATGACTTTTCCACAGAAACTAAGTTTACTTGTTGCATAGGCAAAACTGGCCAACAATTTCCACAGTACATTCATACCTAGGATCAAAATGTCATAACTGAGATCATAAGTGACTACATCCATTTTGTTGACTTTGATAACTTTTTTCGGTCTATCTTCCCATAGATTTTGATTAACTTTGCAAACGGTCTTTTTAGTCCTTCTTACACTAGATTTTGTAGACTATGATGTCGTACTTTTTAGTCCCTTCTTACACTAGATTTTGAGGGGGTGGATAATTATATTTTTAAACCTTCTTACAATAGTTTTGTTGACCTTGGTATTGGTCATTTTAGTCCTTGTAACACTAGATTTTGTTGAATTTGATAACTTCTTTCGGTCTATCTTCCTATAGATTTTGATTAACTTTGCAAACGTCTGTTTAGTCCTTCTTACACTAGATTTTGTTAACTTTCATAACGGTCTACCTAGTCCTTCTTACACTAGGTTTTGTCGAATTTGATAACGGGTTTTTAGTCCTTCTTACACTAGATTTTGTAGACTATGATGTCGTACTTTTTAGTCCCTTCTTACACTAGATTTTTTGATATTCATATTGGTCTTTTTAATGCTTCTTACATTAGATTTGTCGACTTGATAACATTCTTTTTAGTCCATCTTACACTAGATTTCGTCGACTTTGATAACGATCTTTTTAATCCTTCTTTCATTATAGATTTATTCGACTTTGATAACGGCTTTTTAGTCCTTCTTACACTAGGTTTTGTCGAATTTGATAACGGGTTCTTAGTCCTTCTTACACTAGATTTGTAGACTATGATGTCGTACTTTTTAGTCCCTTCTTACACTAGATTTTTTGATATTCATAATGGTCTTTTTAATGCTTCTTACATTAGATTTGTCGACTTGATAACATTCTTTTTAGTCAATCTTACACTAGATTTCGTCGACTTTGATAACGGTTTTTTAGTCCTTCTTACACTAAATTTTGTCGACTATGATAACGGTCTTTTTAGTCCTTCTTCCATTAGATCTTGTTGACTTTGATAACGGTTTTTTAGTCCCTTTTACACTAGATTTTTTGATATTCATAATGGTCTTTTTAATGCTTCTTACACTAGATTTGTCGACTTTGATAACATTCTTTTTAGTCAATCTTACACTAGATTTTGTCGACTTTGATAACGATCTTTTTAATCCTTCTTTCACTAGATTTTTTTGACTTTGATAACGGTTTTTTACTCCTTCTTACACTAAACTTTGTCGACTTTGATAACTGTTTTTAGTCCTACTTACACTAAATTTTGTTGATTTTCATAACGGTCTTTTTAGTTTTTCTTTCACTAGATCTTGTTGACTTTGATAACGGTATTTTTAATCCTTTTTACATTAGATTTTGTTGACTTTGATAACTTTTTCGGTCTATCTTCCGATAGATTTTGATTAACTTTGCAAACGGTCTTTTTAGTCTTTCTTACACTAGATTTTGTTGAGTTTCATAACGGTCTACCTAGTCCTTCTTACATTATATTTTTTCGATTTTGATAACGGTCTTTTTGACCTTCTTACATAAATTTTTTCGAGTTTGATAATGGTCTTTTTAGTCCTTCTTCCACTAGATCTTGTTGACTTTGATAACGGTTTTTTTAATCCTTCTTACACTAGATATTGTCGACTTTGATAACGGTCTTTTAATCCGTTAAAAATAAATTTTTTGTACTTTGATAACGGTCTTTTTTGTCCTTCATATACTAGATTTTTTCGACTTTGGTAATTGTCTTTTTAGTCCTTCTTGCAGTAGATTTTTTCAACTTTTATAATGATTTTTTAGTGTTTCTTACACTAGAGTTTTTCGACCTTGATAATGGTCTTTTTAGTCCTTTTTCCACTAGATTTTGTTGTCTTTGATTATGGTTCTTTTAGTACTTTTTACACTAGATTTTGTCGACTTTTATAACGGTCTTTTTAATCCTTCTTACACTAGATTTTTTCGATATTGATATCGGTCTTTTTAATCCCATCTTACACTAGATTTTTTCGACGCTATTCTCCTTGGAGGGAGTCTTTATTGGATGGTGATTGCCTGTGTTTTTTCTGTGCTCTACCAGGTTTGT
>NW_013676689.1:0-6201 GCF_000517525.1 Limulus polyphemus | reverse complement strand
GAGTAACACATCTCTAGTAAATGCTAGAGCATTCACGAACGAACATGATATTTCTAGAAGGACGCGGCGCGGTACTAGTCACGTGACCTCGCTGACGCAACAATAGTGTTCGTTATATTAAACTAGATTGCGAATTGGTGTGTATCTCAATATTGACATTGACACAGTAGCCATAGTGTTGGTGCCTAAATTGTCGAGTGTAATTGTGCTAACGGCTTGTTTTGAATTTCTCGCAAAGCTACACGAGGGCTATTTTTGCTATGAGTACTAATGGAAAGGATATCCAAGTGATGGTTGAATACTTTGTAATTCTTTCACTCTTCAATTGTAGTGAACTCAGTTTTTACCGTAAAATTCACTGTGTACATTTTAATTTATTTATATTATAACTTTCATTTTGTTATAACTATAAAAAGAAAATGGCAATATAAACTGGAAAAATACTTGTTTGTAGAAGTTGCATTGAGAAATAAACAGACGAATAGCTGATAATACTGTGCTGTTCTTAATTGATTTTATTGTGGTCTTCTACGTTATTATGATAAAGTAATGAATTTGGTACAAACAGACGAATAACTGACAATATTGTTCTGTTCTAAACTAATTTTATTGTGGCCTACTACGTTATTATGATAAAGTAATGAATTTGGTATAAACAGACGAATAACTGACAATATTGTGCTGTTCTAAACTGATTTTATTGTGGCCTACTATGTTATTATAATAAAGTAATGAATTTGGTATAAACAGACGAATAACTGACAATATTGTGTTGTTCTTAACTGATTTTTTGTGGCCTACTACGTTATTATAATAAATGAATGATTTTGGTATAAGGAGACGAATAACTGACAATATTGTTACGACAGCGGAAGTCACGCGTCGCTGGAATCATGCGTGCTGGAGTTTCTAGAAGGATCATGTCTCTTCCTTGCAACTCTAGTCTTTTTACGAGGCCTCTATTTTATTATATAAGTAGGCAAATAAAGCGAGATAATTAATTGAATTGCAGACAGGCAGAGACAGAGACGGACAACTGATTCAAGCGAGGTAGTGACCGTAAGTAAATTGCGTGTAACGTTGTGAATCATAGCGTGCGTTTAAGTGAATGTGGAAATTAAGTGTATTGCAAAGTTGTATTAAGAAAAAATAAACTAGTTTTATTTAAGAAAGGACCTGTATCGCTGAAGATTTTCCGAAAAAAATTCTACGGAAAATTAACCAACGACCAGAGACGTAACAAATTGGTTTCAGAGAGAGGGACATAATGGAAACGAGAAGTGGCAAATCAAACTACAGCTTAGCAGATTTGATGGCAGCAATACAGGAGCAGCAAAGGAAACAAGAAGAACGAGAAAAGAAACAAGAAGAGAGATTACAGCAGCTGTTAGAGGAAAAAGAAAACAAACAAGATGTACGAGTAAAAAAAAAACAAGAAGGATGAGAAAAGAAACAAGAAGAGAAATTACAGCAGCTGTTGGAGGAAAAAGAAAAGAAACAAGAAGAGAGATTACAGAAGTTGTTGGAAGAAACAGAAAGTAAACAAGAAGTACGAGAAAAGAAACAAGAAGAAAATTACAACAGTGGCAACTAGAACAAGAAAGGAAACAGGAAGAAAGTATCCAACAACTACAGGAAAATCAACAACAGTGGCAAGAAGTACAAATGGAAAACATTAGCAAATTTCAAAGTTAATTAAATACATTAAAGGATGATTTACACAAGGAAGATATAATAACCATCGACCAAATCAGCCTCAGACAATTGGAAGCTCCTTCCAGACCCCACAGCTAAACCCTAATGTAGACATCTGCAATCCTGTTAGAAGTCACATCCCAAATATGAATGTCACCAATAGGGGTGATCTAGTACGAAGGAAGCAACAATAATTCGATGGGAAGGCAGCATGCGAAGCATATAGATCCCAATTTGAGCTACTGGCAGAAATTAATGGATGGACAAAGGAGCAGAAAGCAGTGTACCTGGCAACGAGCTTGAAGGGACAACGCACTGGAAATACTTGGGCAGTTGTCAGCAGACGACAGGCACAACGATAGAGCACTGGTAGTTGCTCTAGAACTCAGGTATGGAACACAAAATCAGTCCAAAGTCTACAAGGCTAGGTTTAGGACGAGAGTCCGTGCTAAAGGGGAGAGCCTGCAAAAACTGGCACAGGATTTGGAAAGTTTGGAACACAAGGCCTACTCAACTGCACCATCTGATCTCCTCAAATTGTTGCTGTGGGATCAGTTTGTAAATGCCTTGGACAGTCCACAACTTAAGATACAAGTAAAGCAAGCACACCCCTCAACTATGCAGGATGCAATGACCAGAGCTCTTGAATTTGAATCTTACGTTAAGTCCAGCACAGAGGTACAGTCATCAGGATTCAAGGCCAGAAAAGGTCAGCTTTCAGAGAGGTTTGTTTGTTTTTGAATTTTGCGCAAAGCTACACGAGGACTATCAAATTATAACGCCCCCACGGCTGAAAGGGCGAGCATGTTTGCTGAGACGGGGATTCCAACCCGCGACCCTCAGATTGCGAGTTGAGTGCCCTAACCACCTGGCCATGCCGGGCCTTCAGAGAGGTTTGAGGGACTTTGCTGACACTGTAACAAACCTGGGCACAAGAAAGCTCAATGCTGGAAACTTCAACACAGGGAAGATGCCATAACAGAAAGGTTGTTGGAACTGTGGAAAGCAAGGACATATGACGAGCCAGTGTAAGAAAAATACTACCAATAAGTCAGCCTCAGGGAAACCAGTAGTTGTTGGTATTGAGGGACGCCCAACAACCTCCATCGTGAAAGTCCCAACAGCCAAATGTAAAATGGCAAGCACACATAGTGTCTAAGTGACAGGAAAGCTAGATGGCCAAAGGTGAAACTTTGTCATAGATTCTGCATCTCAACAAACCCTTGTGAGCATCAAGATGCCGGATCACAAAGTAGTATCAGAAGCCATACAGAAGCTCTGTGGTGTGATAGGTCATTCTGCAAGGTTGTGTGGACCAGTGTGGGTAGCTATTGAGCTCATGGGCATGAAGAACAGACAGAAAGTATACTTGGCTGACTTTGAAGACCAATGCATATTAGGATTGGACTATTTAATACCGAGTAAGTTTGTAATTAATTTGATAAAATGACGTTTGGGAACAGCAAACGCCAAATTCCGGTAGGAGAGAGGTTGTACTAACCAGGTGTCATCATGCTGAGGTCAAAATGACTGAAGGAGTCAATGATGGTGAAGTGGAATCAAGTCTACATATATTAAATCAGAACATGAGAAAGACAAAGATTTGAAGCCAATAATTGATTTTCTAAAAGCAAGTGTTTTGCACTTTGCTTGGGAGAAGGTGTAAGAAGGAGTAAGAAAAATCATATAATACGACATTTTGAAGTTAAACAGAGGGGTTTTAGTGAGGTATCCCACAATCCTTGGATTACCTGTATCAACGAATATTCATAATTTATTAATGGAGAGAACCCTCTACTATTATTAATTTGTAGTGTTATTTGTGTTACCGTTTGAGATGAGATTGTTCCGCTCAAGAGCATAGACAGAGAGTCAAAATATTACACTATTCCATGAGATAGCCATTTATATATTAATCTTTACCCAAGCAAATTTATACGTACAGTAACTAGTTCCAGAAAACCTGCAAGAAAATTGAGAAAAAATTATGAAAATATCTTATTAAATTTATATTCTAATTTAGATATAGAAGGGTGAAATTATCAGTTATTTTAACTATGAGGGATCTCCTTTAAGATTTTACTGTCAAGCCAGATTCAAAGTTTAAAACTTAATTTTTAGTGGCCGAATAGTTAGAAATGAACAGTTTGTTGCATTTTCCAGTACGTTGACTTTCTTTAAGGGTAATTGGGGAGGACCTGCAGAATAATAGAAGGTTTGATTAAGAAGTGTGTCACGGAGTAAATTTGAATTCTTTTACTCTGACTGAGCTGTGAAAAACAATGTAAAACTATGAATTCAGTATTCAAAAGTAATCACAATGAGGGTATTTACTCAGGACAGGCATTCACTGGAGGTAGAGAACTTTCATAGAAGGAGAAGGAAATATGTCTGAAGAAGTGTTCTGAGAAAATATTGTATACATGAAACAGGATTGTCATTGTCTCAAGAAACGTGCATTACTTATAACACTATTTACCATTCCCATAAGAAATAAGAAAGGCAATTAACAAGACTCACTACTCCACCTACAAGTCACGATTAAAATCTCCTAGACAACTTGTGATGGGTCAGCAGTTTATCTAGCAATATAAAGTTAAATGAGGTGGCAAATCAAACCACGACTCATGTCTGGACAGGATGTGTGTACTCCATCTCACAGTATGTGTGGCGAACGTACTTGGCTGCAAGCTCTAGTTAATGTGCAATCCATGTAGCTTATTATGGACAAGTGCACATAGAGTTACATTAACCAGAATCACGACTGTGCAGACTACTGGCAATAGTTACCGGTCAGTGAGCCGAGCTATCTCACATAAACTCGTGTTTGTTTAAAATTGTCTAGTTCCAATATAGACAGAGATGAACTGCAAGTAGACACCATAGACTGATTACTGAAATAAAACCAACTACTTCATAAGAAGTAACCTAATATCGTGATTTTTGAAGGTTTCGTAACCTGTCTGTTCACAAATCCAACTTGTCTTCTAACACAGGTATAATATTGATTTTATAAATACATTCAGTTGAATTCGTGCACTTTAAAAAATTATCATAGCACTACAACCGGGTGTAGATAACATTAAATTTATGTATTCCAACAGTCCTGTTTAATTTGGATGTTGTTGTTTTGATTTTTTAATTCGCGCAAAGCTACAAGAGCTATCTGTGCTAGCCGTCCATAACTGAGCAGTGAAATACTCTTGGGCTACTCTTTTACCAACGAATAATGAGATTGACCATCACATTATTAAACATACACATCTGAAAGGGCGAGCATGTTTGGTGGATCCTGTTTAGAAATGATATTGAGATAAAACATGCAGTAATATCCACAAATTTCGTAATAGTTCAGTATACACCAAAGAAATATATACGTAAAAATTGATAATACCCCAAAACAGCACATACACTATGTTTTCTTTCATTTTGACCAAACAAGTGTTTATATTAATCTGCAGCTATGTCTAGTTTAATGATGGTCTTTGACACTGGTATGTTACCACTTGTTTAAATGTCGTTAATATCTACAATTGTTTAATGTAGGTTTTTGACACTGGTATGTTACCACTTGTTTAAATGTCGTTAATATCTACAATTGTTTAATGTAGGTTTTGTCATTAGTATGTTACTACTTGTTTAAATGTCGTTAATATCTACAATTGTTTAATGTAGGTTTTTGACACTGGTATGTTACCACTTGTTTAAATGTCGTTAATATCTACAATTGTTTAATGTAGGTTTTTGACACTGGTATGTTACTATTTAAACAACTAGTAACATACCAGTGTCAAAACCTACATTAAACAATTGTAGATATTAACGACATTTAAACAAGTAGTAACATACTAATGGCAAAACCTACATTAAACAATTGTAGATATTAACGACATTTAAACAAGCATACCAGTGTCAAAAACCTACATTAAACAATTGTAGATATTAACGACATTACTGCTTGTTTAAATGTTGTTAATATCTACAGTTGTTTAATGCTGGTCTTTGACACTGGTATGTTACTGCTTGTTTAAATGTCGTTAATATCTACAATTGCTTAATGTAGGTTTTTGACACGGGTATGTTACTACCTGTTTAAATGTCGTTAATATCTACTGTTGTTTAATGTTCGTTTTGTCCATGGTCTGTAACAACCTGTTCGCCCCCCAGTAGCACAGCGGTGTGTCTGCGGACTTACAACGCTAGAAACAGGGTTTCGATACCCATGGTAGGCAGAGCAGAGATGGTCCATTTTGTAGCTTTTTGCTTAACTTCAAGCAAACAGACAAATATTACCTGTTTAAATGTTGTTAATTTCTACTGCTGTTTCATGTTTAAAGTTGAACTTTGACACTGGTATGTTATGTCTACTAAAAAGGTAAGATCATTAATGATCCAATTCATATTAAAATAATTTATTTCCGTGTTTTTATAAAAAAACCCTGTTGCGTCATCGAGATCACGTGACTATTCTTACGCCCTCTACTTTCTAGAACTATTCTGTACTTT
>NW_013676688.1:7205-15983 GCF_000517525.1 Limulus polyphemus | reverse complement strand
CAACTATATAATACTGCTGTCGGCTCTAGAACTCATGTACGGAACCCAAAAGCAGTCAGAAGTCTACAGGGCCAGGTTCAGGACGAGAGTCCGTGCTAAAGGGGAGAGCCTGCAAGAGCTAGCACAGGACTTGGAAAGCATGGTACACAAGGCCTACCCAACTGCACCACCCGATCTCCTCAAGTTGTTGCTGAGGGATCAGTTCGTAGATGCCTTAGACAGTCCACAACTTAAGATACAAGTGAAGCAAGCACACCCCTCTACCATGCAAAATGCAATGGCCAAAGCTCTCGAATTTGAATCCTACGTTAAGTCCAGCACAGAGGTACCGAGGTTGGTACAGTTTGTTTTAGCGCGATTGTTGAAATTAAGTGTATCGTAAAGTTATATTCGGAAAGAATAAACCAGTTTTATTAAGTAAGGACTTGTGTCGCTAAAGTTTTGTCACAACGAATTTACGGAAAATCAATTAACCACCAGAGGCGTAACAAGAATAAGAATACTGCATTTTCCTCAACTGAGATAAGGAGTGCATTATTTAAAGAAACTAGACTCATTGATAGGAAGTCTTGAATCATGTTCATTGACACTGGTTCTACATCTAATATTATACGACTTCATCTGGTAATGGAATGTGAGAAGTTTTCTTCCGAGATGAATTGATGTGAACAGCAAGTGATCATAGAGTACCATTATGTGGATTTGTTTGTAGTTAAGCACAATGCTACATAATGGTTTATTCTCACTACGGGTATCAAAACCCAGTTTTTAGGTTTATAAGTTCACTGATTTGTTGCTGTGACACAAGGGGCATCATCAAGAGGAAAGCTAGAAGTGACCATTATCATAGGAAGCTTCTCTGTGCCTTATGATGTGTGAGTAATTGTCGACAAAGTAGAGTCCATATTGGGAACTGACTTCATATGTAAATATGGAAGTGGAGATTAAGCTAACCTCAAATAGCTTCACAGTCTATGACCAGGAAATCCCTGTGCACTACAAGACAATTTCTACACCAGTGGTTTAGCTTCCAGTGACAACATGGAGGAGAGTCACTGTACCACCAAGAAATTAAATACTCATACCAGGAGTTATTAGGAATTAAGTTACACCTAGTGACTAGGATATAATAGAACCAAATACTCCAGCATGTCCTGAGTGATTATTAGTTCGAAGACCTCTCACTGATCTGAAGAATAAAGATGTCATCATTAGGGCCATGAACACAACAAACTGTGAAATTCAAGTCTGGGTATGAAATTGCACAATGTGAAGCTGTACAGGTAGTACTTCCACATCAAAGAACATCAGAAGTAGTTACCTTTGAGACAAAATGTAGAAAGTCTGATATTAAGTCCTTACATAATGATGACTTACTGCCTCACTTACAAGAGCTGTGTGATCACAACTGTGAAGGTCTTACAACTGACCAATGCCATTTATTACATGATTTACTCACGGAATATCAAGTTCACTTCTCTAGTGGACCTCATGACTTAGGTCAAACAAATAAAATACTTTGTAAGATTGATACTGGAGATGCGGCCCCAGTACATCAGTTAGCTAGACGATTCTCACTTAGAAAACAGGCCGAGGTTTTCAAAGATATAAAAGCCATGAATGAAAAAGGATTAACAGAACCAAGTAGTAGTCCTTGGGCATCAGTTTTGTACTTGTAGAAAGAAGAACAGATCCACAAGGTTCTGCATGGACTACTGGAAGATGAATGAAGTCATAAAGAATGATAACTACCCATTGCCGTATTTTATTTTTCAAGTAATTTGTATAGTGGGAGAACGACATCAGCACATATGTTTATAAAACAATGATAAATAGAGTGCAATACAAGAAATCCTCCTACCTATTGCAAGTTATTTATTGTTGGCCAATTCTGAACAGATGCAATCTTATTTGAGTCCGCAGAGTGTCCCAGGAAACTTAGTGGAATAAATCACACTTCTTGGGCTTCAGCTTAAAGTTCTCTTTCTTTGACTACTCCAGATCATTCCATAGCCCTTCAGAAACATTATCAAAGGTCTTCCCATGTGTGATTTAATCATTTAGATGTAGATGCATAATATAATCCAAATGCTAACACAGTCAATTTATTTCAGTAAATGCTGTCTTCTTTCTACTTGCTTTGTCAATTCTCACTTGCCAATGTTCACTCTTCAGATCCAATGTTGAAAACCTTTTTGATCTAGTTAAAGCATCCAAAGTACACTCGGTATTTTTTTGGATTGTGAAAATTCACAAGCCATTTCCATGCTGCATGATCTATACAGAGTGTAAAATTTTACCCATATAGGTAATGATAGAAAAGAATTAGGGTTCTAACAACACTTAGTAGCTGTTTTCCAGTTGTATAATACCTTTTTTCCAGAACATTCATTGCCTTGTTATAGTAGGCAATCACATGTTCTTTTCCATTTTGTATTTGTTATAACATTGCTCTCACTACAAAGTCACTGGCAACTGTATCTTATTTGAGTGGATCTTCAAGAGTTGGAACACTAATGCAGGAGTAGTGATAAATTATTTCTTTAATGTGTTGAATGCTTGTTCACAATAAGCAATCCAACAAAATGGCCAGATAGCAAGATGGCTCCACAAGCTTCAAAGTACAATATATACAACAAAAACCTAATGCATCACCCTGAGGAAACCATGTAAATGCTGATTTATTATCATGATAACCACGTGTTAATAATGAATGTAAGCACTATGAAAAGATGGATGCACAAGATAGTAAAGATGACCAACTTAAAGTACAACAGAATGAGTCCAAGATGGACAAGTAATGATGAAGAACTAATGTGGTTCAACATTGAACTGAAAGATACTCTTGCAAAAGACAAAAGTTTGAAATCAGTTATTCAAGAACAGTGCAGAAAAATCCTCATGGCAAACATTCACTCCATACAGCCCAAGCAAAAATATGTACTGGGCACAGTGGGATTTATTAAAAGAGGGCTTGTTATGTTTAAAATGGGGAGATATCAGTGGACAGAAACAATAACTACAACTGGTACTTTTATAGATTTTACATTATGCAACACTCCATTATCTCCACTGTCTTCCAACACTCGGGCACTTACGTGCTAAAATAACACGGGAAAGAGCAAGAGAATGCTTCTATTGGACTGGGGATCTGTAGAGAAGTGGTATAAATAATGTGAACGTAAAGGTATACAACAGAAACAGTATTGTGTTAGAGTTATACCATTTGAGAAAGTTGTTGTCAATGAGCTTTGTTCTCTGCCACAGAGTAACAGTAGGAATAAATACGTCATGGTTGTGATAGATTATTTCACCAAGTGTCCAGAAGAGCTGTTCCTAACTCATAAACTCAGCAATCAATTTCTTTCAAGACTTTGGGGTGTCTATGGAACTTTGAATCAGCCTTGTTTGCAGAAAGATGTCATGTTACTAGAATGAAAAGACAAGTACCACAGCCCTTAATCCATTATAATGATGGATAGTTGTGCACTTTTAAAACCAATTAACCATTGATGCAAATGAACATCATAAATCATGGGATCAAGATTTTCCATAGCTACTTATGAATTATCCAACAGTAATACTTGAAACTCGCCATCATCACTGATAGTTTGGAGTGAACTTAAAAGTGTCATTGGATCTTCTGTACTCACATTCACAGGATAATCCACACTATCTTACACAAAATATGCAGAGACATTAAGTAATACCACTGATGTCATATGTGATTTTACCCAGGATACACTTATGTCAGCTAGTGATAAAATGAAAAGTGACAAAGATGTTACTGCTGATAAGACTGGATTACATCTAATTAACATGGCAGTACAATCCCCACTGCAAGACGGAATGAACTCCAAAGTCAAGCAGGTGTTGGGAAGGACCGTATGTTGTAGTGAAAAGAATGAATGACATGGTTTACATAATCCAGAAGGACAGGTGATCCAAGCCAAAGGTCATCCATTTTGACTGACTTTGGAAGTACATCGGTGAAAGAATGGCCAAATGGTTAATTTCAGAAAAGACTTTGTCAGTGGTAATTCAACTTGCTGAAGAGTCCAGGGTTTCTGCCGATACACTTCTAGAGGATCACGAAGGACAGAGCCACCAGTGACAGGACAACAACGAACAAGAGGTTATCCCAACTGGATACCATTAGCCTTAGAAAAGGAACCACCAAAAAGACTTGGTGCATGGTGTTTAGACACAGTAAAGTATCAATGATTTTTTTCTGTACTTTTTTAGCACCTTTAATTAATAATATTGTAATTGTAATGCATATTTGGAAATATTAATTTTATTATTTGTGGATAATAAATTTATTGCAACTTACGGAATTTAAAGTATTGTTTTATTTGTGTGTTAGGATTATTCAAAGGACTTCACACAATCCAGGAAGGAGACAATGTTGTGGGCTACTAATATTTTTATTACTTTACTTTTTGTTCACTAGAGTGAGTTTTTTGTTGTTTTTTTTAAATGAGGTAATGATTGTGTGAAATTTAGAAGTTTCCTGGAAGTTAAGGCTTCTGTGAAACCTCAAAGCTTCCTGTAGTATTTAGAAAAGTATTACTATATAAAAACACCATTTTTAGTGCATTAGAATGAATTAGTTCAGTGTCAGTTCATCAGTGATTGAGTTAGTAAGTGAGTCAACATTTTTTAATCTATTGACCAGCAAGAAAATCTTTGCAAGTAAGTTAGGTGATCAATAGTCACAAAAATTCTGTTGTAGCATTGTTTGTGAAGTTAGGCATACCACTAAATGTAGCCTGTACAAAACTTCATTGAAAAAATTAATTAATTCGTTATAAATTAGTGAACTAGATTTCAAGTTATTCTAACAAATAATCCAAACGAACTTGCTCAATGATATAACATGTTACAACAATATGTATAAAAACATCCTACTTGTATATTATAAATAAGAAATCAGATATAAAGAGGACAAAAGTTTTTTTATTATTTCCAAAGTGAACAGAAATCTGTTAGCAATTAAAAGCCCTGCCTTTTATAACTTAATTTATTGGATATTCAGAAATGTTTTGAAAGGTGAATTGATTAACAACTAAAAGGTTAAACATTTTTAAAACAGAGAATCAAATTTTCTAATTTCATACACCAGTTAATGCTACAATATAAGTGCTTTCTAGAACAAGAAAACAGTTAAAACTGAATAACTAAAGACTTATGACAAAATATATGATTCAATAAAGCATGCAAACATGTAAAAAAAAATGCTTCCACAATAATTTCATTAACTGGAGATTGGTTGAGTTTTTACAGTTACCACATTAATATATTTTTAAATAAGAGAAATGTTTTAACAACATAATTTTTGTCCACAACATGACCAAACTTCCCAAATTATGTTCTACCAAAATAATGTCAGAAATTTTATGATAAAGATATTCTATCATTGACCTAGTTTTTAAAACTAAATACATTGACAACTTTGATATTTAAAAAATATAACAAGAGGTAAAATAAATACTTATTGTTTGAAACTGTTACAAGCTGGATGTTACAAGTTGGATAATACTCAATGTTTGTAACTGCTACAAGTTGGATAATATTCAGTGTTTGCAACTGTTACAAGCTGGATAATATTCAGTGTTTGCAACTGTTACAAGCTAGATAATATTCAGTGTTTGCAACTGTTACAAGCTAGATAATATTCAGTGTTTACAACTGTTACAAGCTGGGTAATATTCAGTGTTTGCAACTGTTACAAGTTGGATAATACTCAGTGTTTACAACTGTTACAAGCTAGATAACATTCGATGTTTACAACTGTAACAAGCTGGATAATATTCAGTGTTTGCAACTGTTACAAGCTGAATAATATTCAGTGTTTGCAACTGTTACAAGCTGAATAATATTCAGTGTTTGCAACTGTTACAAGCTAGATAATATTCAGTGTTTGCAACTGTTACAAGCTGGATAATATTCAGTGTTTGTAACTGCTACAAGCTGGATGATATTCATTATTTACAACAGCTTTATATTTACAGACTAACAAATAACATACAGAAATACCATAAAAGAAAGATTATAAGTATTAACATAGATTAAACATAATAAGTTGTTTTAGGACTAAACACAAGTGAAAGGAGTTGAGCTTGATAAAAACATAAAACTGTAAGAAAACTAGTTTATTTATCAACAGCCTCATCAATACCTGTGAGGATTTTACACATTACAATATACAAGACAAATGTTGTTATTTTTCTATAACAGATCCTGTACATGAACAGTTTTCCTCACAGCATTGCTGTAACCCTCTTTGAAGTGAAACCACACGTTCCCAACATTTCCATCCTGTAGTTGTTCATCTTTTAAAGAATAAAGTGGAAATAAACCAATAGATAAATCAAGAATATTTTCTCTTACTTTTAAAAACAACAGTTACAGTTACAAAACATGGCACAGGTGTTATTAACAAAGGTATTTAGAAAACAAAACTTGTTTTTGAACTGGGGTTCTTATCAAATGGGTATTCCTATAATACTGCAACTACAAAAATATCTAAATATATTTAGAAACATCTTTTATATTATTACTTGTTTACATCCTTACTTCTAGTAGATACCTGGACTGTAGCAGACTGTTTCCCACCGTGTAGCTGCTAATATGTGCTCTGTACTTTGGGTTCACTATAAGAGTGACAGTATTCAGTTCGATAAGAGTTGGGGGGGTGCTGTTTCTTGTTACCTTACTTCCAATCTATCAGTTTAAAACATAGGAGAAGGTTATGACAGAAAACCATTGTGTAGTTCTGTGCAAAACAATCCTAAAAGAATCCTAAAATTCTCCTTTCCAGCTCTAAATTGTAATGTATATCTCACGGTAGGGAACAGCCTTTTTATTTTCTAAACATGTTAATTTATTTAGTTTTTATAATTGTGTGACATTAGACTGAAGATTTTTTTCTTCCCTTGGAGGAGGACAGTAATTCTTTAGCAGACAGCACACTCTACAAACAAATAACATAATCCTGTCTGAAGAGGCTACTGACAACTTTAATGTTATACGTGTGGCAGTTGTTTACATGATATGTTACTAACAAAACCTGATGAGAGGTTAGGGAGTACAAAGTACCACCCTATGGGGTCTTTAAATTATCAGAGCCGAGCTACATTTTTGTCCAGATGTGTGTAGGAACACGGGGGATGTTACTGACCTATTGTGTTTTTATATATCAAACTGATATTGACAAAAAAACTAAACAAAAAAGAGGTAAGGTAAATTCTATTGTTCACTAGAATGTTTAATATATGTCTTTATTTATTTTATTTTAAGAATTATTGTGTAATCTGATATATGGATTTAAGACTAGCCTAGCTCTTCTATGCTGACCCAACCTTGTGAGATATTATTGGAGTTATGACCAAAAATACTGTTAACAGTGAGGGTGTCCAATTCATCAAACAATGCATTATAACTGTTGTACAGTAGTGTAAAATAAACAATACCGTGTATGTCAGCTAAAGCAATGTAAACAATTAACCACATTTCTCGAACAAATATTAGGACAGAAAACTAGTTTCAACACTTTTAAAAACTAATTTCCTAATCTTTGTTGTTTTACATTAATAAAAACAATACATTGAATTAGCTATACTTGTTACCAGGTTGGTTTTTAGTTACGATTTAGGTAGGAAGTTAATATTCATTATAGCAGATTCTTTGGAGGTCTTGTACTAGGGAGCTCTGATAACTTGCTTGTCTTTATAGCTGTGACCGGGATTGAATTAGCTATACTTGTTACCAGGTTGGTTTTTAGTTACGATTTAGGTAGGAAGTTAATATTCATTATAGCAGATTCTTTGGAGGTCTTGTACCAGGGAGCTCTGATAACTTGCTTGTCTTTATAGCTGTGACCGGGATTGAATTGGCTGGGTTAGAAGGTTGATGTATTTCTTTAGGATTGTTGATCTTGTTGTCAGTATTGTTGTTTTCTTCTTAATATCTTAGGCTTTGTTGACAAGCTTACAACTGTCAATTTCTTGACAATACAACTTGTACACATAATAATGTCAGTATTAATAAAAGGGAAAGTATTTGAAACTTTTATCTGTCCCATTTTCAATTTTACTGGAGTATGTGTTGATTAGTTGTAAAATTAATCAATTCCATTTTAACAAGTTCAAAAGATGAGGGAAATATCTGTTAGTTTCCTAATCTTGTATATTTAAGGTTTTTAGTTAATTGTAATTGTGGAGAAAGTTTAACAATAATAATAATAAAAGCCCGATGCGACCAAACAATTGCTTTAACTCGGAACCAGTTGTAAGAGAATTTTGATAAAAGGTTTCTGTTTGGTCAGATTCAACATTATATATGACAGAAATATGTGGATCTTAACCAAACAATTGTTTTAACTCGGAACCAGTTGTAAGAGAACTTTGATAAAAGGTTTGAGTTTGGTCAGATTCAACATTATATATGACAGAACTATGTGGATCTTAACCAAACAATTGTTTTAACTTGGAACCAGTTGTAAGAGAACTTTGATAAAAGGTTTGTGTTTGGTCAGATTCAACATTATATATGACAGAACTATGTGGATCTTAACCAAACAATTGTTTTAACTTGGAACCAGTTGTAAGAGAACTTTGATAAAAGGTTTGTGTTTGGTCAGATTCAACATTATATATGACAGAACTATGTGGATCTTAACCAAACAACTGCTTTAACTTGGAACCAGTTGTAAGAGAACTTTGATAAAAGGTTTGTGTTTGGTCAGATTCAACATTATACATGACAGAACTATGT
>NW_013676688.1:4504-6702 GCF_000517525.1 Limulus polyphemus | reverse complement strand
AAACCACTTAACCCTGTGATCAACTGCTATTATTTAAACCACTTAACCCTGTGATCAACTGCTATTATTTAAACCACTTAACCCTGTGATCAACTGCTATTATTTAAACCACTTAACCCTGTGATCAACTGCTAATATTTAAACCACTTAACACTGTGATCAACTGCTATTATTTAAACCACTCAACCCTGTGATCAATGGCTAATATTTAAACCACTCAACCCTGTGATCAACGGCTAATATTTAAACCACTCAACCCTGTGATCAACTGATATTACTTAAACCACTCAACCCTGTGATCAACTGCTATTACTTAAACTACTCAAACCTGTGATCAAATGCTATTATTTAAACCACTTAACCCTGTGATCAACTGCTATTATTTAAACCACTTAACCCTGTGATGAACTGCTATTATTTAAACCACTCAACCCTGTGATGAACTGCTATTATTTAAACCACTCAACCCTGTGATCAACTGATATTATTTAAACCACTCAATCCTGTGATCAACTGATATTATTTAAACCACTCAACCCTGTGATCAACTGATATTATTTAAACCACTCAACCCTGTGATAAACTGCTATTATTTAAACCACTTAACCCTGTGATCAACTGCTATTATTTAAACCACTCAACCCTGTGATCAACTACTATTATTTAAACCACTCAATCCTGTGATCAATGGGTAATATTTAAACCACTTAACCCTGTGATCAACGGCTAATATTTAAACCACTCAACCCTGTGATCAACTGCTCTCTCTGTAATTTTCTGACTTCTTAATCTTACATTCTTCTAGACATCTGTAGTTGAGCAGATCCAATAACATTATTTCCGAGGAAAGCCACAGATGTGTATAATCAACATCATGCATCAGCTATAGACTGGGTTATACAGCTACGTTAGGTTACTGTCAGGTACAGAATAGTTGACCAAAACATTATCATTGAAACAGGGACAAAAAGTGTAAAACTCAGTGATACCTATAACAGAATTGACTTACATACTAAACTCTGTCTCCTGTTTTTGTTCCAATAGTTCGTGAGAATACGAGAGAATACCCCCTCAGCCACAAAAAAAAATACATTTTTATTTTTATAAAGGATTTCTATCAGTAGTTTTTAATGAGAAAAACTGGATGATTTTATTTCTATTAGCCAAAAATCTGGGTTGTGGAACCTTGAGGACCACCATTTGTGATTAACTTTAATCATAAAAGAAAATAGAGAAATGTTATAGAAATGACAGTGTTTATGTCTGAAAACAAAATAAGCAAGGTAATGACAAAAGTCCTCTGTTCTGTTTTCAAAACGACAAATTAATTCACTTCCAACTACAGCTTTAGGTGTTTTCTTTTTGTAGCTTTTTTTATTAGCAACACACTTCTGTATAGCCAAATACCAACAATTTCGCACTATTTATTTAAAGTGATTCGTTCTTACTATGGTATTTTTTTAATGTAGTCTACTAAGAAATGAGAAGAAAATCTACTTTCCCAGTTATACAAGTTACAAGATGACAGCTTAAAATGGCATATATTACCTTTATTTTCACAGTTTTTGGAGTAATTGTTTGCAAGTGGTTTGGAGCTTTCTCAGCCTGAGGTTGAACTTCCTTACTTTGTTTCTCTGGCAACTTTGTAGCAGAAGTAGACTTCATCGAAGTTCCCTCTTCACCTCGTCTCACTTTCTCCATATCTAACTGTATGATAAATAGCATACGAAAATATCTTTTGTACAGAGAAAAGTCTATAACATTTTACTTGTTTTGTAGAACAATTATGTCATGGGTAACCTTAAACATTCATGTGCAGTTAAATATGTACATGTGTTAGGAATCAAGTTTAACGTGTTATAAGTCAACAGTTAAATATGTACATGTGTTAGGAATCAAGTTTAACATGTTATAAGTCAACAGTTAAATATGTACATGTGTTAGGAATCAAGTTTAACATGTTATAAGTCAAGTTCAATGTGTTATAAGTCAACAGTTAAATACGTACATGTGTTGGGAATCAAGTTTAACGTGTTATAAGTCAACAGTTAAATATGTACATGCGTTGGGAATCAAGTTTAACATGTTATAAGTCAACAGTTAAATATGTACATGTGTTAGGAATTAAGTTTAATGTGTTATAAGTCAACAGTTAAATATGTACATGTGTTAGGAATCAAGTTTAACGTGTTATAAGT
>NW_013676688.1:0-3504 GCF_000517525.1 Limulus polyphemus | reverse complement strand
GTTAAATATGTACATGTGTTAGGAATCAAGTTTAATGTGTTATAAGTCAACAGTTAAATATGTACATGTGTTAGGAATCAAGTTTAATGTGTTATAAGTCAACAGTTAAATATGTACATGTGTTAGGAATCAAGTTTAATGTGTTATAAGTCAACAGTTAAATATGTACATGTGTTAGGAATCAATTTTAACGTGTTATAAGTCAACAGTTAAATATGTACATGTGTTGGGAATTAAGTTTAATGTGTTATAAGTCAACAGTTAAATATGTACATGCGTTAGGAATCAAGTTTAATGTGTTATAAGTCAACAGTTAAATATGTACATGTGTTGGGAATCAAGTTTAATGTGTTATAAGTCAACAGTTAAATATGTACATGTGTTAGGAATCAAGTTTAATGTGTTATAAATCAACAGTTAAATATGTACATGTGTTAGGAATCAAGTTTAATGTGTTATAAATCAACAGTTAAATATGTACATGTGTTAGGAATCAAGTTTAATGTGTTATAAGTCAACAGTTAAATATGTACATGTGTTAAGAATAAAAAGTTTAACATGTTTTATAAGTCAACAGTTCAACATGTATATGTGTTAGGAATCAACAGTTTATCACTCTCAATATGGGCTTGGTCAATTTGACTGACCATGTGATCTTTTTGTACTCATTTAAAGTCTTTATAGATTTAATACTTATAACTCTCAATATAGTGGGTATATCTTCACAAAATTTGGCAGTCTTTCAGTTAATATTACAAGTCTTTCACATACAAAAAGTCATATTTCTCAGTGAAGTATTTTTAATAAATAAATAAATAAAATAAAAATTTGTCCATGAATATATTGAGTATTTGTTTTGAATAGTCTGTGTTTAAAGTAATTTTCATGTTAAAATTAAAAGTAATTTTCATGTTAAAATTAAAAATACTTTTCCTCATCTCAAATGTCATTTGTGTAATCTGTAAAACCTCCTAAATGCATTTGAAGCGTTTTTTTTTCAGTAAAACCATAACCTCATAACCATAAAAAAAATCTAAATAAACCAAAATTAACCTTTTTTTTCTTTCTAGAATGACTTCAAATTGTAACATGAAACTACATTCATATATACTAAATAGTTCTAAGTTCATAACAGTATGCATCTATTTATAATTAAATTTTACTGCTTTATTGCCCTTTGAACCATGTATAACTACTTTCCATGCCATAAAAAGTTGTAAATCACTTGGAGAGCATGCAGTTCATGTTACACTATTGAATTACATTACCCAGGAGCTACTCGCATGCGTGCCTCGTGAACCATTTTAATTATATTATTATATATTTTACCTAATCTAGTCTTAAATAATTTAAAAAGATCCATATATTTAGATTTTAGTTACTTTTATAATAATATATAAAGAATAAATAAGAAAAAGAAGAAATAAAATACTTAACCAAACTTCTTTTCAGATTTTGAAGAGAGTTAACCCTAACTTTTTATTGTACTAATTGTAATGCATTGAATAATTTTTATTTAATTAAATAATGCACCAAAGAATATAAACTAATAACATACAAAAAGTAGACAAATTCTTCTGGTTTTTTAACTATGCGACAAGAGCCGTTACAAAGTCGTCATGGGAACAAATCTTGTACGGTGAGTGAAACTGACACTTTCCTGTTCAGAAAACAATGTTATACAATATATATATGAACTGATAGATGAAAACCTTGACTTTCTATTGGTTATAAGTAATATATAATGAAATGTAAAAGAGAACTAGCAACCAATTGTGAAAGAGAGCATGTGACAGGAGGAGTCTGATTTTATATTTGATAGCTCTGTAAACAAACAAAATTGAAAGCTATAAAAATTATAGTTTGACTGAGCAATAACGATTTTATATAGAGTAGTTTACGTTTAATTTCGTACATTTTCGAGGGGTGATGGATAAAATAGGGATGATGACATGCTAAGAAAAAATGTGTCATGTGGGTCACACGAGTGGAAATTCAGGATTTTTTTTATATTCCCTTGTAGAATTAAGAACTTAAAAATTTGTATGCTATCAAAATATGGATTATTAGCTAAGATTTTATGCTATTCTAATTGGTATAACATAAACAAAAAGTAGTTTGATAAAATTTTGAATGTAAGACATTAAAACCTTGTGTAATGCACAGTAAAGGATACCCGGGAGGAAAGGGTTAACTTGTTATAAGTCAACAGTTCAACATGTGCATGTGTTAGGAATCAACAGTTTAACGTGCATTATAAGTCAACAGTTCAACATGTGTTAGAAATCAACAGTTTAACGTGAATTATAAGCCAACAGTTCAACATGTGCATGTGTAAGGAATCAACAGTTTAACCTGCATTATAAGTCAACAGTTCAACATGTGCATGTGTTAGGAATCAACAGTTTAACCTGCATTATAAGTCAACAGTTCAACATGTGCATGTGTTAGAAACCAACAGTTTAATGTGCATTATAAGTCAACAGTTCAACATGTGCATGTGTTAGGAACCAACAGTTTAACGTGCATTATAAGCCAACATGTGCATGTGTTAGGAATCAACAGTTTAATGTGCATTACAGATAAACATATTTATGTGTTGTAAATCAACGGTTAAAAATGTGCTTGCACTTCATCTGTAACTATCTACAGTTTGCTAAAGGCCTTTAAATGCCTTATACATGGTTTTAAGGGTCACATTTTCTAATCAAATGTCTCACAGTTAAAATACATTGTTCTTACTCTACCACTGTGTTGTATAAGATGATTATAAAATGGTATGCAAACTGAAGTTTAAAATATTACCTCTCTTGCTATTAGTTGTTTAGCTGCATAGGTGAGGTTACTTTGTAGCTTTATTCCTGGAAACTTCACCAGCTCTTCGACGTTACTATAAAAAGAAAAGGGAATTGATTAAGCAATAAAACAATCGATAAGAATATCATTACAAAGTAGTCTTTGTATTATTTGTGAACATGTAGGATAAATTATATTAATCACAAAATATTTGGAGACACACCATTAAATACATTAAGTATTGACAACGTGTTTTCAGGTATGTTGAAATAATTTATTAATGATAGTTAGCTATATATATATATTCCAAGATATGTGATTTCTCCATTACCATATGTTATTAGGACAATATCTCTCCTTTATTAGTGGTATCATTTATCTGTGACACAAAATGTTAACTGCAATGTTAACTACTAACAATGTGAAACTTCATTTCTTAATGCACACAATGCTGACTTACCATCTTTCTACTAACAATGTGAAACTTCATTTCTTAATGCACACAGTGCTGACTTACAATCTTTCTACTAACAATGTGAAACTTCATTTCTTAATGCACACAGTGCTGACTTACCATCTTTCTACTAACAATGTGAAACTTCATTTCTTAATGCACACAGTGCTGACTTACAATCTTTCTACTAACAATGTGAAACTTCATTTCTTAATGCACACAGTGCTGACTTACCATCATGTGATTTATTTGTT
>NW_013676687.1:11142-16397 GCF_000517525.1 Limulus polyphemus | reverse complement strand
AACTCTAATCAGTGTTTAGTAACATGATCACTACGAAAATTGTAAGAAACTCTCTCTAAGAACAACAGCTATGAACTCTAATCAGTATTTAGTAACATGATCACTACGAAAATTGTAAGAAACTCTCTCTAAGAACAACAGCTATGAACTCTAATCAGTGTTTAGTAACATGATCACTACGAAAATTGTAAGAAACTCTCTCTAAGAACAACAGCTACGAACTCTAATCAGTGTTTAGTAACATGATCACTACGTAAATTGTAAGAAACTCTCTCTAAGAACAACAGCTATGAACTCTAATCAGTGTTTAGTAACATGATCACTACGTAAATTGTAAGAAACTCTCTCTAAGAACAACAGCTACGAACTCTAATCAGTGTTTAGTAACATGATCACTACGAAAATTGTAAGAAACTCTCTCTAAGAACAACAGCTATGAACTCTAATCAGTATTTAGTAACATGATTACTACGTAAAATTTAAATTACAAATTGTTGTACAAAATGATTGTTTTTAGTAAAATAATTTGCTGTTGTAACAGCTACAAGGACCTTTACATGAACTTGTGAAGTTTTCCCTAACTATTAGAATCGAGAGAGTCTGGTTCTGAGAGATTCACGTGAACAAGAAACATTTGTGAAAATAAATGAAACGAATTATCAACGTATCACATCACTGCCGGCATGTCTGCGGACTTATAGTGTTAGAAACCGGGTTTCGTGGGCAGTGCTCAGATAGACTTTTGTGTAGCTTTGTGCTTAATTACAAATAACAACAAACGTTTCTGAAACTGCTTGAAATGAGGTCACAGTTTCAAAATACTTCTGACAGGACAGAAATAATACAAAGACATTTCGCTACAAAGTGTTAATTATGATTCTTCTAATCCGAACTTTGAGATATTATACATTTATATTGTTGTTAATAATTTACAATTTACTGAATATTTCAGTGCTCATTACAGTAAGAGTTTGAATCGTTGAAATTTTAACACAATACCAGAAATTTGTTATAAAAAGTTTTCATTCACAGTAAGAATGGAATTTTCACGATTTTTACCTTAAATTGCCTTAAATTCGAATCTATGAAGTTTCTCACTAACTTTACAAATATTTTGCATATATTATTTTTGTTGCTGTTGTTGCTAAGCATAAAGCTGCATAATGGGCTATCTGTGCTGCTTCCACCACGGGTAACGAAAAACGGTTTTTAGTGTTATAAGCATTTATTGGATAGAGTTTTGTCTGTTTGTTATTAACCACAAAGCTACACAATGGACTATTTTTGTTGTGCCCACCACAGGTATCGAAACCAGATTTTTAGCGTCGTAAGTCCAGAGACGTACTGCTGTGCCACTGGAGGGGGGGGGGACGTTTACGAATCTAGATTTTAACAAGTAATTCACATGTGCCACTAAAACGTGTAGGGACCAGTTAACTAACCATGTTATGTTAAGGTAATTATTCACTTTAAAAATGCAGGTTTTTTAAAAGTAAAAGATGAAAATGATATTTTGGTAAGATGTTGTTGTTGTTTGTTATTAAGCACAAAGCTACACAACGGGCTATCTGGGCACTGTCCACGACGGGTATCGAAACCTGGCTTCTAGCATTATAAGTCCGCAAACATCTCGCTTTGCCAATGGGGAGGGGGGGGGTGCTTGGTAAGATATTGCGAGGACAAAGTACAGTAGATTTCCTGGAAGACAGACATTGCATTCTAAACGAGCTAGTTATTCGAGTTACTTATGTTAATAAAGTAGACTCAAGTTAAATAACTTGCTTACCATATTAAACTTTCTAATCTGAGTGAAATACATTAATTATAAATCACCATAATATATAAACTGGTAAACCAGATACTAGTGACCTTCTTAAACAACGAACCCTAAATCGGTTTTGTATCTCTCATAATCTCTTGTCGTGAACACTTCTGACATGTTACTGATGTTGGTTAAATATGGGAAATTAAAGACTGATGCTAGTATTATTTTAATCTAAATTCGAAATAACGTAAGTCCAAATAGTTCGAAACTGTAGTATCAGACGTAACTTGATAGGGTGAAGTTATTTGTAGTTTATCATCTCCATATTTTTGACGAAACTAAGCATGACGTCATTTCTAATCTGGTTAAACTTCCGGTTTCTAATGAAAACTAGTTTCAGTTCATGATTATAAAAGTTCAGGTAGATCACATATTTGAATTTATATCTATTTTGATTAGCATATCTTATACACACAAAATAAGTACCTAAGACCGTTGTTCTATTTATCTCCTGTGTTTCTTTGTTAAATTTTGCGCAAAGCTTTTCAAGGGCTATCTGATGTCCCTAATTTTGAAGTGATAGACTAGAGCCAAATGGTCGTTAACACCATCCATCGTCAACCCTTGGGCTACTCTTTATCAACGAATAGTGGGATTGACCATCATATTATAACACTGAACAGGCGAGTATGGTCGGTGACTGGATTCGAACCTGCGACCCAGAGTGAAGAGGAAAATACGTTATTACACTGTGCATAACTTACCCAATGAAACATTTTCATCGGTTTTACGTTCTTTCAAAACTTCAGCTTGCAATTAAGAAGTGTATTATGGACCAAAACCAAATATTAAATACAAACTTTGGAATATTTGTTTGGAAGCTATTTCAATACCATTTTCTTCTTCTTTTATACCTCTCCTTCTCCCACACAAAAGCAAAAATAAATCGGACCGTTCTTTTCATGTTTTAATGCTCCAACGGAAAGGTTGGGTGTGGCCTATTGACTGGAGGGTCGGACTGTGGATTAGAAGATTCATGGCTCGCATCCTTTTGTTGGAAAAAACATCGCCCTCCGATCTTTATAGCCGTTGGTGCGTTATAGAAATAAAAGTCAAATTTCGCTCTTCGATTAAGGTAATTTATGAGTTGGATCTGGGTACTGTTCATTAGCTGCCTTCCCTTTAGTTCCGAGTTAGGGACATCTTTGAACCGATAGCCCTTACCAAACCAAATTCCTATCAAAAGACTAATTCGACAACTGGATAAAAAAGTGCGTGTTTGGAACATCTTGGGTTAATGTACAATAAATGTCAAGTTTCAGTATCAACATTAACTACAGCTATCAAGATATCTTGAATAAACTTTGACCTATAAAATGACGATATGAGATATGGAAGAATTTGAAATACCTAACCAAACCCATGTTTCTACAAGTTCTGTTAACATAAAACTCTATCTATAGATCACCATATTGATTTATTCATCCAGTCAGTCTGTCCGTCGTGTGCCGTGAATAACTTAACACCCAATGTTTCTTGATAACAACTTATTGATTGAGTAAAATAACTGTGAAAAGCAAAGGTAATTTTGTTGGTCATCAAAACATATAACAATCCAGGTAATGAAGTGGACAGTTCTTACTTTCAGATAATTAAAGAACTCTAACTAACTACAACGTTTCTAGTCTAAAATCATTATCCCAATATAACACTCCTAAAGTATAGGTATCTACAGAATTTTGCTGGAATGGAAACACGTTCGTTAAATCCTATTGTCGTTGTTCAGTTCTCTTGACGCAATCCTTCCGTTTCTCCGCCACTGTGTATATCCAACCAGCCCTCCAGCTCCATATCCGCAGCCCACCTTTACTCTTACAGACTAATTTACATGCGAGGAGACTAAAAGATGCGGACTGTACAGGGAGTGTACGTATATTTTGCATGTGGGAGAGAGTGTTCTTTTTACTTCAGGGACTGAGTAGCTCGTGCAGCACAGGAAACGCTGCACGCGATGAGTTCCTGGCTCCTCTTTCAACCCCCTCTATATATCCCCCCCCTTCTAATCTATCTACAGCCTTTCTTCCCGCCACTACTGATCACGTGCTGCAGTCTGCCTCTTCTCTCAGCTCGTGATTCAAGCTGTCTTCTGCAGGCTCAACCCTTTCAACGTCCTCGGCTGCTAGTACAGTGAAACCGTTTTTCAGACAGGCAAAAACTTTTAGCTGCATTAGATGAAAGTGTAACAAAAAGAACTGTGTTATATTTTATATTTATATAAATATTTACTCATTATTAATTACAATAAATGTTTTAGTTGTGTATCTGAGCTACCAGTAAACTAGTTCACAACAACATTAACTGTCGAGCAATGCAATCAGTATTCTATTCCTACACTAATGATTATATAGTTTACTACGT
Source organism: Limulus polyphemus (assembly GCF_000517525.1). NCBI lineage: Eukaryota > Metazoa > Arthropoda > Merostomata > Xiphosura > Limulidae > Limulus > Limulus polyphemus. Next base: position 12,214 of record NW_013676687.1, on the reverse strand, counting down.
AACTATAGGAATATGTTAGGGATTTTTCTTTGTGTCGCTAAAGAAATACAGTCTGCAAAATAACGTTAATGAGCTAAAATTTAGTTGTTCGTGACAATGGTTGTTTGCATTATATAGACAGACATGGTTTGAAAAACATCATGAATTATAAGAAATTAATGAATTAAGATTCTATTGGAAGTAGATTAACTCGTGCTAGAAATGATTAGAAATGGTTAGAATTTCTTAATGTGATTATAGTTTACAACCGGTCACAGTTAGACATACTCTAGTGTTTATATAACAATGTGAAATATTCTTAATGTGACAATAGTTTACAACCGGTCACAGTTTGACATATTCTTGTGTTTATACAACAATGTTAAATATTCTTAATGTGACTATAGTTTACAACCGGTCACAGTTAGACATACTCTAGTGTTTATATAACAATGTTAAATGTTCTTAATGTGACTATAGTTTACAACCGGTCACAGTTTGACATACTCTTGTGTTTATACAACAATGTTAAATGTTCTTAATGTGACTATAGTTTACAACCTTGAAACCAATACCACTTGAAACCTAGGGCGTCATGGTTCGTGGTATGTGTATATAGATATACAGAGCTGTACATGTTAGTGTAGAAACATTATACTACTTGTAACCTAGGGCGTCATGGTTCGTGGTATATATATACAGAGCTGTACATGTTAGTGTAGAAACATTATACTACTTGTAACCTAGGGCGTCATGGTTCATGGTATGTATACAGAGCTGCACATGTTCTTGTAGAAACATTATATCACTTGAAACCTAGGGCGTCATGGTATTTATTTTGTTTACACTTCATTCAAAAACTTACACTATAATCGAGACCACACTTAGATGTCTACGCTTCATCCTACAGTTGGTAGTCAGTGACCTCAAACAATATAATTTTATGTAATTTACGCCCTCGAGTACAATATTGTGTGGTTATATAGTTTTATGTAATTTACGCCCTCGAGTACAATATTGGGTGGTTATATAGTTTTATGTAATTTACGCCCTCGAGTACAACATTGTGTGGTTATATAGTTTATGTAATTTA
>NW_013676687.1:7651-10142 GCF_000517525.1 Limulus polyphemus | reverse complement strand
TCGAGTACAATATTGTGTGGTTATATAGTTTTATGTAATTTACGCCCTCGAGTACAATATTGTGTGGTTATATAGTTTTATGTAATTTACGCCCTCGAGTACAATATTGTATAGTTATACTTCATCAGAAAACTTCATTCAGCTACTACATATAACATAAGATTGTTTATATTATTTAAACAAACGCGGTACAAGTAATTCGGATTTTAGTATGACAGAACAGAATTTATTAGTGTACGCTGTAACACAATATAAAATGTCATCTGCTAAGAAAGTTATTCGCCATCAAGTATCTTTGTATCGAAATAATTACGAAGATATTTTTATTCTTCAAATACTTATATTTAAGATAAATTTTCTGCATGATAGTTAACGGAGCTATCTTTACATAGTTTATTTGTAGACTGATATTTGAAAGAAAAGTTGTACTTTATATAAATGGTTTGTAAAGGCATTAGCTCAAATAAATAGATTTCTTTCTATAAATTACTAAGTAGAAAATAATTAGTTTAAGAGGAAAGATGGCCTAGTTGTTTGTTTTTTTCATTTTAAATAAGGACTAATTGTTTGTACAAGTATTGGATTAACAGATGTCGAGGATCAAACTAGTATTATTTTCTAGTTAGGCGCTTGAAATTCCTTTTATTTTGTTTAATTAGGGTATAATAAACCAAGCCCATGCTTGAAAAAAGCTCCATACACACGCGGATGTGAAATTCCAAGCTTATGTTTGTGGACGGCTGAAAGGAGCTCCACGTGCTTTATAAATATAATATTTCGGAAAACGTCAGCTCAGCTGCAAGTTTAACGGCTAATAATGCTAAAAATCGTGTTTTGATACCCACGGTGGGCACAATACAAACAGTTCATCTAATCATGAGACTGATATATTAACATATCAGAAGAATTATCAAACGTCGTGTGGTTAAAGTTTCTTAAAACCTGGATAGAATAACGTCTTTTCATAGATCTAAAAACCTGTTATCTGATGTATGTGTTTTATACCGGAAGCTATTACTATGTAACTATAGATTATTGTGGTGTTAGGTATTGAAAGCTGGCGACAGGAAAAATGTGAGATTACTCTATAGCCTTAACATTAATGGATCTTAAGGAAGAAAATTCACGGTAAAATATATAATAGCTCTATGACCTTAACATTAATGGATGTTAAGGAAGAAAATTCACGGTAAAATATATAATAGCTTTATGACCTTAACATTAATGGATCTTAAGGAAGAAAATTCACGGTAAAATATGTACTAGCTCTATGACCTTAACATTAATGGATCTTAAGGAAGAAAATTCACGGTAAAATATGTACTAGCTCTATGACCTTAACATTAATGGATCTTAAGGAAGAAAATTCACGGTAAAATATAGTGATAGCTCTATGACCTTAACATTAATGGACCTTAAGCAAGAAAATTCACGGTAAAATATATAATAGCTCTATGACCTTAACATTAATGGACCTTAAGCAAGAACATTCACGGTAAAATATATAATAGCTCTATGACCTTAACATTAATGGATCTTAAGGAAGAAAATTCACGGTAAAATATATAATACCTCTATGACCTTAACATTAATAGACCTTAAGAAAGAAAATTCACGGTAAAATATATAATACCTCTATGACCTTAACATTAATGGATCTTAAGGAAGAAAATTCACGGTAAAATATATAATAGCTCTGTGACCTTAACATTGGTGTGACTTGTGCATTACGTTGCAACAAAAATGAACAACACTTGTATATCAATTTACCTATCTTAAGTTAGTGTATGTATATGGCGCTGTATACGTAGAATATGAATGTTCTTTTAGGAACCGTGAGAATCACGTGCAATTGCTTGTTGAATTCTCATTACAAACTACTCAAGCTTTCTGTATGAAAACAAATTCGTGTTTTCTCACGTAAGAGGATTCAACATCAACTAGTTTCAACGAACACAGATTTGTATAATACAGTCGAGTTCCATTACAGGTTACAATTCTGGAAATATTTTCCCTGAGGATTTTAATCATCTGCTACATTTCTGGGTACATAATATTGTGTATTGTATATTCTGATCACCTGTTATATTTCTGGGTTAGAAATGTTGTGTATTGTATATTCTGATCACCTGTTATATTTCTGGGTTCGAAATGTTGTGTATTGTATATTCTGATCACCTGTTATGTTTCTGGGTACATAATATTGTGAATTGTATATTCTGATCACCTGTTATATTTCTGGGTACATAATATTGTGAATTGTATATTCTGATCATCTGTTATATTTCTGGGTACATAATGTTGTGTATTGTATATTCTGATCACCTGTTATATTTCTGGGTTCGAAATGTTGTGTATTGTATATTCTGATCATCTGTTATATTTCTAGGTTCGAAATGTTGTGTATTGTATATTCTGATCATCTGTTATATTTCTAGGTTCGAAATGTTGTGTATTGTATATTCTGATCATCTGTTATATTTCTAGGTTC
>NW_013676687.1:0-6737 GCF_000517525.1 Limulus polyphemus | reverse complement strand
CTCTCGCAGTAGTGAGCAGTGTTTATTGTTGCCTTTAAACAGCGACATAAACCGAGTATGTTAGGCCTCTCGCAGTAGTGAGCAGTGTTTATTGTTGCCTTTAAACAGCGACATAAACCGAGTATGTTAGGCCTCTCGCAGTAGTGAGCAGTGTTTATTTTTACCTTTAAACAGCTACATCAACCGGGTATGTTAGGTCTCTCACAGTAGTGAGAAGTGTTTATTTTGGCCTCCCATATAATATTTCAGTTCAGATACTCAGTATAGTCACACTTCAGTCTGAGTTCTCATCCTACCTCTGTTACAGCTTCTGATTTAACCAAAAGTGGTTACTAACGCAAGTGTAGGACATACTTGGTTGATGTAGCTGTTTAGAGGCAAAAATAAACACTGCTCACTACTGCGAGAGGCCTAACATACTCGGTTGATGTAGCTGTTTATTAGAGTACGAGTAGAGCCAACCAAGTACTGAATGTTTAACATAAACTGATATAAGGTTACAGATAATTATTTATAATAATTTAATGTTATATTTTGTCATTATATATGTTTTGGTAAGGTTTTATTGGGATAGGTGTATTGTTGAATTACACATCTTTCAACAAGAGTCTAATAAAATAGTTTGTTATTCTAAAAAATCGTTCATGATGTCCATATAACCTGTCTCATTATACAAGTTACATATGTAGATGTTTAATATAACATACATTTCTTAATTTGACAACGCTAAGTGTATTTCTATTCCATTTGAATAATATTGATCTTATTTGTTACAAAATATGCGAACAGTTTGGCCAAGACTGTATATGGTTTTTTAACCTCTGCAAGGTGACGTGACATTCTGTCTATGAGGTTATTGATGTAATCCACCGTGATTTCATCTCCACTTGTCACTAGAAGGCGCTGCAGCTTAGCTACAGTAGCTGGTTTAGGGTCGTGGTTAGCATTTTTGTGGCTCAGTTCTTCCCAACAGTTCTCAATAGAATTACAATCTGGAGACTTTACTGGCCATGGCAATCTTATAACGTCCTCCTAGTCAAGACAATCCTGTACAATACTTGTACTGTACGCAGTGTTATTGTCATCCTGGAACACAATGTTTTGCCAAGCCTTGTCCTAGCATGTGGCAGAAATATGTACTGTGCCATCTCCTGTGGGAAAGACAGTTTTCCCTCATCTGTTCTTCAGGCAAACGATGAACCACGGATCCTACCATCAGTTTTAACAATGTCCTAATTGTACGTTGGCATGCTATCTTGCCCAAGTAACACGGTGAGGGCGGTGAATTCTGGTTAATGTTGGTTTGCAGATAGCCCTTCTTGCAAAATAACATTGTTTGGTCATTCTCCTATTTACTGTTCTTCTGGATACATTGGAATGAATGTGGTCATGCCATTCCTGTCGTAAGGTGTTGCATGACTTCTTTCGACCTTGATTAACCTCATCGAAGCACGGTCATCTCGGGCAGTAGTGTTTCGGAGACTACCAGTAAACTTTCCTGGAACAACATTTAATGTAGTCCGATGATGTTTCAGGATTCTGGATACAGTACATTGGGGTACTGTAGTGTTCTGGCAATGTCTGTTTGCTTCACACCATTTCTGGACAGTCGAACAATTTGACGTTCTATAACTTCTGGTACGTGACGAGGCATGACTTTACACCAAGTACAGAGAAATTGTCTGAACAAAACGTGATCTGTTTCGAAAAATATTACACCAAAATCATACCATTTTACACAAATCAGGCGTGTATGTGTGTTTTAACGAACAAATGTTCAAAACAAGTTATACAGACCAGAATAACAGCTCGTACATGTTTTTCCGATCATATACTACTTTCTCTGTTAGTACTCAGGAATTTACTCAATAACTACTCCATGTATGTTTACAATAACATCGATATAGAACAGTATACAAACATTTTTCCAGTACTATATATATATATATATGTGTGTGTGTGTGTGTGTGTGTGTCCTCCCCGTGGCTCAGCGATAAGTTTAAGGGGTTATAACGTTAACAATTAGGCTTCGATACTCGTGGTGGGCACAATAAGGATTGCCTATTGTGTGTATTTGTGTTTGAGAGTAAACAAACAAGCAAAGAGAGAGAGAGATGTAGAAATGGGTTCTCTAATCCACTATTTCTTAGAAAAATTAATTGAAATTTGTGTGATAAGGTTGTAAGTAGAAACTGTATGTCATACAATAATAGAGTTAATAGACTTTCCCGTGTTGGTTAGTAAGTTAAAACTCATGTTTGATAATAACGCAAACATCCAGGGTTCGATTCCATCCGGTGGACATAGCGCAGATGCCCATTGTGTAGCTTTGCACTATGGAAACAACAACTCTGAACTTTGACCTAACATATGTTGATGATATAAAAAAATCGACTAACTCCCTGCATTATTATACTGCCAAACTTTAAGTAGACTATCGTGCTGCTACAGAAAATAAATCATGAAGTGCTACACATATTAAATCTGTAGGTGTTTCGTGTGTTAACTCTCTCACCTGTACTATGAACTACGAATAGAGAGAAACGATGTACATAAAACTTGTTAAAGTGTACAACAATCCAAGCTTGAAGTTTTATTCTCTGTAGCTCAGAACGAGATGCGGGAATTGAATTTTTTTTATAAGGTTACTGCTTTATGTTACAAATAATGCAAGCCATATTCTACACTTATATTACAGAATTCAAACATCCATAAGTACAGAATAGCGGGAACTTAATTTGTGAACATGCTTGCTGAGAAAGCTCGAAGAAAAAAATTAAACTACAATGACAAAAGCAGAAGCGGAAATTGGGCCCTCTGTAAGAAACACTGCGACGTTTATTTCTGAGGTTAAGTACATAAGATACTAGATTTTCCCTGTGACTGAATATTACAAAGTTTCTGTATATAAATCAGGCTGGTTACATTTTATGGATTTTTTTTTTCTAAACGTGTATGCAGAGAAATAAGTACCATGTTTTGTCTAAGAATGTTCTATAACAAAAGTTAATAACTCTTTATTTTTTAAGTGCACGTGGGATCCCCCTTATTTCTTTATGTTTCTTCCACGTGTAAGCTCATAATGGAAAAAAAGAGAGAAATTATCCCAGTAACACAAGTACAATACCATTTAATGTAGCTATGTTTAACTGAAAAAGTCTCACTATGGTCAATCAAATAAGAACATTAGGTCTATAAAATAAATAGGTCCAGTAATTTAACTCAGTAATACAGTAAGTTAGGCTAGTTATGGAATTAAGGCCATTCTTACATCAGTAACGTCCAGAAGTTAAGTCAGATCAGTAAGGTCACTAGGCTAGATCAGCAAGACAAATGAGTTAACTTAGGTCAATAAGTTAGTAGGACAAATCAGTAAGTTAACCAAATAACGACATTCTTTTGTCAGTCATGTCAGTAAGGTCCAGTAAGTTAACCAAATAATAACGTTCTTTTGTCAGTAAGGTCCAGTAAGTTAACCAAATAATGACATTATTTTATCAGTCATGTCAGTAAGGTCCAGTAAGTTAACCAAATAATAACGTTCTTTTGTCAGTAAGGTCCAGTAAGTTAACCAAATAATAACGTTCTTTTGTCAGTAAGGTCCAGTAAGTTAACCAAATAATAACATTATTTTATCAGTCATGTCAGTAAAGTCCAGTAAGTTAACCAAATAATAACGTTCTTTTGTCGGTCATGTCAGTAAGGTCGAGTAAGTTAGGTTACGCTTATCTTGTGCCACTTCTCCTTTCATGAAATTTAAACTAATATTTTGGTTGTAAAGCTATATCTTTTCAATTCTATGAATTCCTACCTAAATTATAATTCCACCAGCAACATCGTTATATATATTACTAACACACGGTAACAGTTGGATGGAACTATGGGATACGTAAAAAGCTATAGTAGTTGAAAATAGATAACCTAACCTAACTCGTTTTTAAACCTTCAACTGCACTACTTTATATTACAATCAAGAACAAAAACAATCACGCTGAATGTTACCATATAGAACTTGCCAGGTGCAGTTCTATATTCAGTCAAAAACAATCACGCTGAATGTTATCATATAGAACTTGCCAGGTGCAGTTCTATATTCAGTCAAAAACAATCACGCTGAATGTTATCATATAGAACTTGCCAGGTGCAGTTCTATATTCAGTCAAAAACAATCACGCTGAAAGTTATCATATAGAACTTACCAGGTGCAGTTCTATATTAATTCAAAGTCTTCTTGTTAACTGCAGTTGTAAGTATATACATGCTCAGTAATGATGCTTGATGTATTAAAAAGAGTTATTCGTGGCTATGTTGAGTTATATAAAAACTTTAATTACTTGTGGTTTGTTATATGGAAGTTTCACGATAGTACGTAAGCAGACTAAATACATTGTATTGAAGATTTGTAGCTTTATTGTGTGATGCGTATTGAATGTGGAAAACAAATATTATTTATATTTCATTTATTAATACAAAATTAAAACAAATAGTAGATAATGAAAACTGAAAGACGTTTTCAGAGATAATAAGATTATTTCATCAAGGCTAAAACCTAAAAATATGAATAGTTAAGCCTAAATATTTGTTTCTAAAGAAGGTATTTTCAATTGTGAAAAGAGAATTGTAGTTTATGAAATTCAGGCTATATTAAAATCACAAAAACAATAAAGATATTTGTTTTTCAACAATATTTTACTTAATAGCAATTTTAGAAATGTAATATATCCTTTATAATGTAAATTGTGAACAAATCTATGTTGATGAGACGGATAGTATGAGATCAAAGATGAATTTACATAAAATCCATGTTAGACTTCCTAAAAATAGCTAAATGAATGCCAGAAAATATTGTAATGAATGTATTTTGAGCATATTTCAAGTTCTGAACGAACCGTGTTTTCAAGCGTTTCATTTTTTTGGCAATAATATAAAAATATAAAAGGTAAATTTTCGAAAAAAAAATTTCGGGGCGCCATTTTAACTAGGTAGAAGTAAAAGTTCAGAAGCAGAACTAGTCGAGGAAAGTTAGGAAAATTTATAAAAAAGTAAAGTAAGAGAAATATTTGGTATTAAAATGTAGTCTACAATTACAACACTGTTATACAGCAAACACAGTAGACTGAGTAGTCTACAATTGCAACACTGTTATACAGCAAACACAGTAGACTGAGTAGTCTACAATTGCAACACTGTTATACAGCAAACACAGTAGACTGAGTAGTGTACAATTACAACACTGTTATACAGCAAACACACTAGACTGAGTAGTCTACAACTACAATACTGTTATACAGCAAACACACTAGACTGAGTAGTGTACAATTACAACACTGTTATACGGCAAACACAGTAGGCTGAATAGTGTACAATTACAACACTGTTATACAGCAAACACAGTAGGCTGAGTAGTGTACAATTACAATGTGTTTGCCGTATAACAGTAGTAGGCTGAGTATTCTACAATTACAACATTGTTACACGGCTAACACACTAGACTGAGTAGTAAACAACGTTTACAATAAATAAGTATACTTACAGGTTATAACTGACAGTACACTTGCTACATGCAGTTAAAAACGTGGTTAAACCAACGTTTACAAAAAAATAAGTATACTTACAGGTTATAACTGACAGTACACTTGAACTACATGCAGTTAAAAACGTGGTTAAAACAACGTTTACAAAAAAATAAGTATACTTACAGGTTATAACTGACATTACACTTGCTACGTGCAGTTAAAAACGTGGTTAAAACAACGTTTATTTTTGTGTTTACAATAAATAAGGTTTAATAACAGGAATTTCTTAGTTATATAATGAATGAAAACACTTGTTGCAATATAACTGTTTTAAAACTGGCTAAGATTTATGAGCATGGATAGAATCTGTTAATACGTACAATAAATACAGACACGAGCTGTTCATTTGTACGGTTCAAATGTACAAGTTGCTATGTTAAGTATAAACTATTAATATTTGGCAACTTAAAAACTGTTTTAGAGGTACTGTTTAAAGTTAAGTACACATCATTTTGTTTTAATAAATAAGTTAAAATATACTGCTGTATTTTACTGAACCACTGATGAAGTTTGTGGCTTTTCCCATTTTGATGCTATGATATGTGTGTGTGAACAATGTTTTCAAATCACGAAAAAAGTATAGCGTTTTTTGAGTTGTTAATCGGAACTTTTCTTAAACACCAGAGAAAGGAAGAAAAACTTGAACAGGGTATTTTATTAAAGTACCCCATAAAACCCAATGGTGTCTTAAGTAAAGGAAATGGGATGGGGGGTATAAGATGCACTAAGCTAAAGAAAACAAAAACAACACTGTTGTTCAATATGGTGGTTTAATACCAGCGTGGGGAGCGTTGAAGGAAAATTAGTACCACCAAGAATCATCTTAATGGCGGCTGTTTAAAAATGTATAGATTCACGTTACTGTCATGTGGTTATAAGCATTGCATATTTGATGAATAACTATTTCTAACGAGTGAAAACCTCAAGACATTTTTTTATTACTCCATCTAATCTAGAAGACTTTCTTATAAATCATGTTTCATTAGTGTTCAAGAGGTTAGTAATAGAATAAGAGCTTACTATTGCTTCTATTCTAACAATAAATAAATTATATTATTTTTTTTATTATTAAAAGCGATAATTTTTTCCTTCGACCCAACTAAGTTATTTATAGTTATCTAATAAACAAAATTATATCTACATATCTACTCTCTCAAACTC